>NC_081439.1:108780867-108935950 GCF_949786415.1 Peromyscus eremicus
TACAACACTGACCTAGCATGTGCAAGATCCAAGGTTCTTCCATATATAACTGAAGAAAAATACATTCAGAGCCAGGTGTGGTGATGCACATTTGTAATCCTAGCAAGTGTTGTTATTGTGAGTTTGAGGGAGGAGGGTTATGATTTTGAGACCAGCCTGCTCTATATAGTGAGTTTGAAGACAGCCTGACCTGTAGAATGAGAGATCCTGTCTCAAAAACAAAACAAAAGTCAGGGCCAAGGAGGTGGCTTAAAGTGTAAAGGCGTCTACTGTCAAGCTTGACTACCTAAATTCAATTCCTGGGACCCACATGCTGGAAGGAAAGAACGGCCTTCCTGTAAATTGTCCTCTGCTCACCACTCATGTCACACACACACACACACACACACACACACACACACACACACAATTTAAAAAATAAAGAAAAAATGTAACCAACCAACAAACAAAAATGCAACATAAACAGATCCTTGGATTCTAGAAAGACAAGTTGATTCCATATTGTTTCAGTTGGACCTCTCTAGCTTCGGAGAGGAGGCAAGTGGGTCTGGATAATGCCTGGCTTTGGGATTCATTATGTGGGAAAGAAAGGCCAAAGACAAGAACTGTGTATGCAGAAAATGGAGGACTTAGCCAGGAAAGGAGGAAATACCAAATAGGAGGTGAGGCATAGTGAGAAAGGAGAGTCTGGAGGGCATTATGTACCAAAGAAAGCTAGTTGTTTCTGCTTGCTGGGCCTCTCATCATTTCTCTGGAGTATGTGTGACCCCAGGTAATAAACCTTTCTCGGTGCAAATTCTACCCAGAAGGAAAATATATGTAAACAAAATCCAAATGCCTAACTAGAAATACATCACAGAAATGTAAAACAGAAATATGTAAATAAGAATGAGCTCTTCGTGCAGTACTGTATGGAAAGCAATACCAGTAGTTGGACTTGTGTGTGTGAAAAGCCAGGCTTTTCAACTAGTGGTAATTTAAAAATCAATGAATCATTTATGCCTCGGTTCTGCCTGCCTTCCAGCCTCTGGCTGCTGACTCATCTATGTGCAATCTTTCCTCCTGGCCTCATCTGTGTCAGGCAGGCCTGTTTCTGCCTTCACAGACCCTAAGTACTCTCACTTGTGGAAGCTCTAGCCAGCATCAAATTAAACAGATTAAAATGCATCCCCTCCTACATTAAACATTTATATTTTACTATAAATTTTTGAAAGGACTTTTGCAATTTTGCTTTTGAAATTGTCTGTGCATAACTAATTTAATTTATGATGGCTGTGATTTCTCCATAATAATTAAGCAGACTTGGGAAGCAGGGAGATCCAACCTAAAAACAAGTTTCAGATATCATGGGCTTCAGGGCTAGGAGCACAGATTGGACACTCTGGGGGAGAGATTAAACTAGCACACGGAAGCCCAAACAGAGCAAGAACAAAATATAATGAGTTTTGGATAAAAGTAACAATTGGTGTACTTGATGGAACATACTATATTGTTATATTGTAATACTCGGTTATAAATGATTTTATTTTTGTTTACTGCTTTCATTTCGTATTTTATAGCCTTAAGATTTCAATTTTCTTTTTTCAGTATGAGGGACGAAATCCTGGGTGTCTCACATGCTAGCCAAGAGCTCTGCCCAAGATCTCAAGTTTTCATTTTGTCTCTGAAAATCCTGTGCGTTCTAATTGACACTGTGTATAGATCAAAGATACACACTGAGAAGTCAGTCACACTGGGATGCTGGTGAGATTTGTGTTTCCTTAAAGCTAAAAATACATTTGCTTGAACTTTGTTCCATGACCATTTAACTCTTTATGGGACTCTCACACGTTCCTAGGCAAGCACTCCACAGCTAAGCTCTATCCCCAGGCCTTGAATGTCTTTTCTTTTTTTTTTTTTTTTTTTTTTTTTTTGGTTTTTCGAGACAGGGTTTCTCTGTATAGCTTTGCGCCTTTTCCTGGAACTCACTTGGTAGCCCAGGCTGGCCTCGAACTCACAGAGATCCACCTGGCTCTGCCTCCTGAGTGCTGGGATTAAAGGCGTGTGCCACCACCGCTCGGCTTGAATGTCTTTTCTATGCAGCTATCATTACCTTTATGGAAGACTTAGCTTTTAGAGTCCTTACATCAACATCTATGCAATCCCTTAATGTTTTATCCAACAAAGAGTTACCTCAAAATCCACTATCTACTAGGCACTATTTTAAGGTTCAGAGGAGTCTATAAACTGGGAAGAAAGAGAATCTTGCCTTTTCTCCAAAGTTGATTCCTCCACCTCCAGCTTGGATCCTTGTCCTTCCCAATTACTGAGGGAATATGCATACAATCTTGCAGCCTACTTAATCTACCACTTGCTGCCTTTTTCCCATTGGCTTTAAAGTGCCTTTGGGCGCTGTCAAAAGCCTATTTTACACTTCTAGTTACATTAATTTCTTTTCTCCTTTTTATTTTCAAAGTTCTTCAATTTGTGGTCTCTTGTCTCCACTTTCTCAAGACAGAGCTCCCTCCTTGCATTCTCTGTAATCTTGTTTCTATCCTCACCTCTAATTGAAACCACACATTTGGTGTTCACTAGTGAACTCCTTGCAACATTCAAAGAAAGTCTCATGGCCTTCATTTTCCTTGGCTTAATTTTAGCGCCTGACATTGCTCACCTTCTCCTACAGATTGTTCCCTTTTCATTTTCATTGATTGCAAATGATTGCCAATACAGGAAAACGTGAACAATAGAACAAATATACACACCTACCACCCAGTTTTAACTAATCTTGCAGCAGCAACTTTCATTTTGTATTTTAAGAAATAAATATTAAAAACTGAGTATGAGAGCATATACCTGTGATCCCAGTACTTGAGAGGAGGCAAGATCATCACAAGTTCAAGGACAGCCTGGTTTACATAGTATGTTCCAAACCAGCCAGAGCTACACATGCCCTGTCTTAAAAAAAAAAAAAAGAAGAAAGAAAAAAAGAAAGAAAGAAAAGAAAAAGAAAAAGATAATAACATTCACACTTGCCCCATGATCCTCTTCAGAGCTCTTCCTCCCTTATAATTTTGTGATCATGCCCCTTTGTGACTTATACATTATGCTTTTGCTATGTACTGTGTCTATGTACTCACACACAGCAATTTTCAGGCTTTGCATAAATATTATATGACACATTTTTTGCTTAACTTCATAGTTCTGAAATTTAATTCTGTTATTACTTAAAGCTCAAATTCATTCATTTTAATTTCAAATAGTAGTATTACCTTCACGAAAACAATAATTTAGCCATTCACTTTCCAACAGGCATTTGATTGGTTTCCATCTGTTACAAAGAATGGAAAATAAATTATTCATTTATTTCTTTGTTCAGAAAGTTTAGTTTTGCCAGTGTCTGTACCTAGAAATGAATTTCTAGTTTTGAGGGTGTGTCTTAGTTAGGGTTTCTTCTATTGCTGTGAAGAGAAACCATGACCATGGCAACTCTTATAAGGAAAACATTTAATTGAGGGGGCTGGCTTACAGTTTTAGAGGTTTAGTCCATTACCATCATGGCGAGGAGCATGGTGGCAGGCAGGCAGACATGGTGCTGGAGGAATAGCTGAGAGTTCTACATCTTGCAGACCACAGGAAGTCAACTGAGACACTGGGTGTTATCCTGCACTTGGGAAACCTCAAAGCCCACCCCCGCAGTGACACGCTTCCTCCAACAAGGCCATACCCACTCCAACAAAGCCTTAATAGTGTCACTCCCTATTTAATTAGGGGGACCAATTACAATCAAACTACCACAGGATGTGTTCTCGTTTTTATTAGATATTGTCAATTGTTCTTTCGCAACTTAGAATTCTAGTATAAATTCTATCCAAGTTCTCTGTGTTCTACATCCTCAAAGACACTTGGTGCTGCATCCGAGGGAATGCAGTAAAGAAACTACTGCCAACAGGACAGCTTCATGAGGGGGAAGGTTTTATTGTGAGGAAAACAAAGAAAATATCCAGAGGCATCTGGAAGAGTCCAGAGCAGAGAGAAAAGAAAGCAGACTGGACATGGCCAGGGCTAGGGAAGCAGGAGAGCAGGAAAGAGAGCAGAAGAGATAGGGCACAGTGAGAGAGTGGGAGAGAGCAGAGAATAGAGAGAAGCAAGCGACCATGGGGTGGACAAACCGTGCAGATTATAAGGTAGCTGGAGGGAAGGATTCATTTGGGAGATGGAAAACGTTTCACAAGTTCCTGAGGAATGCTGGCTTTTATCTAACCACCAGAAATCCTTCTATAGCCCAGCTTGAGATTATTCCTAGACGTATGGAGGGCCTGAGACCGAACAGATGCTACCCAACTTTTCAGTGTTTTGTCAAACAAATGATTGTGAAGTATTATTTCATGGTTTTATATTTTAGTTTCCCTGAATAGTAATAAAGTTGTGCATCCTTTTATATTTTATCAGTCACTAAAGTAAACTTGACAATTAATTAGTTATTCATATATTTTGTCATTTTCTACTAGACGGTGTGTGTGTGCATGCATGTGTGCGTGTGTGCATGTGTACATGTATGTGTGTGTGTGCGCGCGCTGTGTATTGTTAGCTATTAAACCCAGAGCCTGGCACATGGTAAACAAGCATTTTACCACTAAAATGAGTTCCATCTCCTTGTTTTCCTTGGAAAAAGCTCTCATATAGCTCATAATCCACCTGCTTCAGCTGCTGAGTACTAAATGTCAGGCATATATCATCATGCCTCACTCTATTGTCTTAAAGTATATACATTGTGAAAAATAGTGTAACTAAAGGTGTCATTCTCATTCTATTTTAAGATAATAATTTTGGTGCTGGGGGTTGCAGTGACTTGTGCATGCTAAATACATGTGCTACCACTGACCCATAGCCCCCTCACCCCTACTCTCCCACTTTCTTCTGAAAGTTGCAAAGTTTTGCTTTTCACCATTTGATTTTTAATCTACCTTTCTTAGTTTGTTCTCTGTTGCAGTGATAAAACACTGACCAAAACCAATTTGAGGAGGGAATGGGGCTTATTTCATCTTACAGGTTAGAATCCACCATCAACAGAAGCTAGAGCAGGAACCGAAGCAGGAATCATAGAGGAATACTGCCTACTGGCTCATTTCCCTTGGCTTGCTTAGCTATCTTTCGTATACAGCATAGGCCTATCTGCTCAGTGGACTGGGCTCTGCCACATCAATCAGTAATCATAACAATGACTCCATAGGCCAGTCTAATAAAAGGCAATTCCCAGCTGAGATTCCTTCCTCCTAGGTATGTCTAATTGTGTTGAGCTTACAAAACCTACGACATTCCACCCTTTGTCAGTTTTGACACACAAACAATTTTAAACCATTCCCTTTTTTATTTCTTTTCTCTGGGATCTCATGTTAATCTCAATACAACTTTTTAAAAGTTCCAGTCTTAGCCGAGCAGTGGTGGTGCACATCTTTAATCTCATTATTCAGGAGGCAGAGGCAGGTGGATCTCTGTGAGTTCAAGGCCAGCCTGGTCTACAGAGTGAGTTCCAGGACAGGCAGGACTGTTACACAGAGAAACCTGGTCTTGAAAAACAAAAACAAAAGTTTCAGTCTTTTAAAAATACCAATTATTTTAAAAGCCTACATTCTTTTTAAAGATCTAATGTCTCTTAACTATAGGCTCTTATAAAATTGAAAATAAGTTACGTATCTACTTATGCCAGAGAGAAGAATCTGGACACAGTTAAAGTCAGGTCAAGGAAAAGCAAACATCTAACACTGTGAAAAGCTTAATGTCAGCTATCTGGGACTCACTTGTGATCCTCTGGGCTCTAACGTGCTTGGTTAACCTCGCCTCCCCAGCTCTGCTCTCCAGAGCATGCACAGCTTGTCTGGTGGGCTCAGGCTGTCTCCTAACTATAATACCTCCTGAAATCGATTTTTTTCATCCATGGTGTGAGGTAAGGGTCTAATTTTATAATTTTCCACGTGGAAAAAAAATCAATATCCCCAGTGGTATTTAGTGAAGAATCTATTCTTTCTTCACTGATATGAAATGGCATATATACTGAGTATCAATCTTCTATATGTGTATGGGTCTATTTGAGAGCTGTATATTCTGTTCCATTGGTCTGTGTTCATACTATAGTCTTAACTAGCATAGCTTTAAAATAAGTCTTGATATCTAGTCAAATATAGATTCTGGAGTAAATGAATAAAACAACTGTAGTGGTAGTACTTTTTGGTGACTGTCAACAGACTGGAAAAGTTAAAGGAGAGATCGAATCGAACAGAATTTCTTTGGTGGTGGTGGGGCGCGGGAGATTCAGTAACCCAGGTCGGATATCACAAAAGCTTACAGGGCTGTGTGAAAGGAGAGAAAACAAGGAATTGAAAAAGTCATTCCAAAGAAAATATAAATAAGCTTTATTTGGATAAAAAGATCAGGAGAGAGGAAGAAAGCATGTAGCTTTAAGTTTTCAGGGCTGATGGCTGAGTGAAATGATGAGCTAGTTTTGCCAGTGAGTAGTATTTTCACAATGGGCTATATTAAGTAAGAGGCCTACACTAGGCATGTGTGCTTGAAGTTCACATACTTAGAAGTCACCTGAGGAGCACAAAATGCAGGGATAGGGGGTGGGCCAGAGGACTGAACTGTGGATAATTTCCCAATTTAGGGGATGGAAGAGAAATACAGAAAAAGAAAGAAACATTAGAGGATGGCCAACAGAAGGTTTCATAACCTTAAGGATTTTTTTTTTCAGCATGCTGTGGGTCCCATCGGCCCAGATCATCTGGTATGACTGTTTCTTTTCTCTGACAGTCTTCAAAGTCCTCTGAATCCTTCTGGTGTGTTGCAGATAAGCATTTTGAAGCCCGCCTTCTGCTGGCCCGGCTCTGGAGTCCTAAAGTCCTTCGGGTGTCTGGCTGCAGTTCCCCAGGTTGGTCGCAGGGGGCGAAATCTGCGGCGGCCTGGCAGGCGGGCGGGGGCGGGAGGCGCCGCTCTCTCTCGGGTCAGACTCTCTCTTCCCAGCTCCCCAGCTCCCCGGCTGGCTCCCAGGCTCCCGGGCTCCCGGGCTCCCAGGCTCGCAGCGCCCGGTGGCGCCGGAGCCCTTTCTGTCCGCCTAGCCGAGGCGGGTGGGCGGCAGGCCGCAGGAGGCGGTGTCGTGGAATCCGCCGGCAGTCCGCAGCCCCGCAGAGCCTGGAGGCCGCCCTGATGGAGCCACAGCTCCCGATCGGAGCTCAGCCCCTGGCAGTATCCGTCTGAGAAAAGGGGGAAGGGGAAGGGAGGCCACACGGGCGGGGGTGCGCGGGCCGGGGTGCCGCACGTCCTGGGGCGAGCGGAGCAGGGGAATGGGGTAGGCTCGGGAGGGAACACTGGGGGAACCAAGGAGGGCGGCTGGTATGCGCCCGGCCCCGTGTCACCCCTCCTTGGCTGAGTTCGCAAAAAAAAAAAAAAGAGAGAGAGAGAGAGAGAGAGAAAGAGAGAGACCCTTGACCAGTGCCTGCATGTGGTGGAGGGTTTGGAGATGAAGGGTCCCTTCCGGGAGCCCTGCGCCCTGACCCTAGCCCAGAGGAACGGGCAATATGAGTAAGTAACCACCTGACTCCCACGGAGGAGAGAGCCTTCTTCCATAAGCCTCCTTGAGTCCAAAACTGCAAGGAGCCACCCACCTTAGCCAAGCGGGCAACAGGTTCACAGCCAGGTGTGAAGAGTGAGCTCTTCCTGAGCAGAGGCCTCCCATCACCAACTTCTAAGCTGCTAGATAACTCCAGGCCCTGAGGCTCAGTGGAAGGGCGCAATGGACAGGGAAGCAGGAAGACTGGGTTCTTAGTTCCTACACCCTGTAACTGACATGTGTTGTGTAACCAAGTTAATAAGGCTTTCTGAGCCTTGGTTTCTTTCCTCTTAAGTTGAATAAAAGCATAAACTGACTTGTGGCTTTTGGAGGTATGACTGGGGGATCATAAATGAAAAAGTGGCTCACAAAGTAAAAGTGCTATGGAAATGCTGTATTGTTAATGTTCCAGACTTGTCTTTTCCCCATTCGACTGGCCCTTCCAGTTCCTGGATCCTCTTTTTCCATTTGCTTGAAGGCATATTCATTAATTCACTAATGTGTTGGCGTAGGGCAGTAGCTGTCTCACTGGACTGGACTTTTGGAAAGAAAAGCTAATGAAATGTATAGAAATAAAGCGACATTTGACATTTTATCAGTGCATGTCACCTCCTTGGATGATAGGAGCTCAGTAAATACTGTTGACTGATTGAGCAAAAGATTATTTTGATAAGCTGTCGAACAGCTGCTAACCTTGCCCCCTTGCTACTAATGACTCATCTTAAGTTTCCATGGTTACGATTATATATCACAACACCCTGTCACTGTGTATGTACAAGCTACTTCCCTTGGTTCACTGGTTTCTGGGAATCAATTTTCCTCCCCATTTAACAATTGTTGATCACATAAATCCTACCATCTCTTAACATTGGATTCTGCATGAAAAACTGTTTGTCTCAGGCCCTATGTTTAAATCCTCTGTCTCAAGCTGTCTAACTCACACAGAAAAAAAGTATCACTATCCTGGCCTGAACTTAGCTGAGGCTATGGGTGCCATTGTTACACCACATGTAACTGTGGGTGCTGATTGTCAACTAGATCTGCAAAGTAGCTATTTCCTAGATCCTGCTTGCTTGGTTGTGTTGATATGAAACATTCATGCTATTTTCCCTAGACTTTATAAAATCCAGGAAGACTAGTATAATAAGAGTACATTCAATGGAACAGGGAATTGAAAGATGCAATTCCACTACCATGTCCAGAGGTGGAAATGGTGTGTAGAAGTGTAACCAGTAGTGCACAAACCAGTAGATTCTATGTATCTTGGTTTCCTCTTCTATATAAAAAAAAGTTATAAGAATGAGTGGAATAGCTACATTGTTGAAATAACCACAGCACAGGAATTGGTCTCCCCTGTTTAGTGGGTTTAGAACTCTAGTGAGGGAGCCAGCAGCAGGTCTGGGGATAAGTAATTTGTTCTGTCTAGTCTCTTGTACTAGAAGAACTTTTAAACTTGGCAAGGGGAGCACTCTTGACTATCTCCCCACAGAGAAATCAAACCCTTGTGCTCTGAATCTATATAAATGATAAGGGTATAGCAACAGCTACTGTGTGATGGTGTGATGATGGCTCTGAGCACTTATCATGCCCCTTTACAGGTATAGAAATTGAGATTAAGTATTGAGTTGCAACATTGCATAGCTAAGATCTAAACCTATGCAATATAATTCAGAATTCCACTGAGAAATTTCGTGTTTTGTTTCGTTTTGTAGACAGGATTTCTCAGTGTAGCCCTGGCTGTCCTGGAGCTCCCTCTGTAGACCAGGATGGCCTCAAACTCAGAGAACTGCCTGCCTCTGCCTCCAGAGTGCTGGGATTAAAGATGCAGCGGGGAAATTTCTTTTGAAAACATTCACTGGAGGCACCTAAAACTATAATAAGCCTCAAAAGTTTTTTTCTCTTAATGTCTTCTCTGACCTAGATGTCTAGAAGTTTTTACTTTGGGCGTTTTTGTCTTAGAACCTGAAGCCTATCTCCATATTTAGCTCTGTGGTTCTGAATATAGAAGAGCTTTGCTTGAGAGACCAAAATGAAAAATAAAAGTATGGAGGTTCAGGAGAAAATCAAATGTTAAAATTACTTATTTCTGGCCGGGCAGTGGTGGCGCATGCCTTTAATCCCAGCACTCGGGAGGCAGAGCCAGGCGGATCTCTGTGGGTTCAAGGCCAGCCTGGTCTACAGAATGAGCTCCAAGACAGGCACCAAAAATACACAGAGAAACCCTGTCTTGAAAAAAAAATACTTATTTCTTCAGAGAGTTTCATTTAAACGTTTACTTCTGCTTATAGTCTAATTAAAGTTGTTCACTTTTTCAACCAGTAGTCATTGAGTTTCTGTAGACTGTAGACAAAACTGAATAGGTTCTTTGCTCTGAAGGAGCTCCAATCAATGAGGGGAAATAGAAATAACTGCTGTTTAAGTGTTCTGTTGGAAAACCAGGCTAAGGGGATCTGCTTGGAAGTATTTGGAAAAGGCTTTACAGAGGAGGTCATATTTGAACTGGGGCTCAAGAAGAAAAAAAAACTGAAGAGTACTTGATGTGGAAGAGCCAGTTGATGTTTAGAATGGCAGTTTACCAATTAGGTTATACTAAAAAAAAAAAAAAAAGCCCAACATGGTGGTATTCATCTGTAATCCCTGTACTTTGTTTGGAGTCTGGGCAGGAAGATGATGAGTTTGAGATAAGCCTGTGCTATATACTGAGTTATAGGCCAGCCAGAACTACAATAGTGAAATCCTGTCTCAACAATGTAAGGAGTGAGTATACATGAATTTAGAAGTCTTGCACTTCATACTTGCGGGTCAGATTCATTTGTGTTTTCATAAAAATACCAGCCTGAAGTTAGAAACCAGAGGACATACACAAAGGGTGTGAAGACAACCCACTTACGGTTTTGGCTGCCTTTTTGGTTGCTGGTGTTATTTTGACAGTTCCAGGAATGACTGTTATTATTCCTCCAGCAACCTACATTTATGTGTGAAAGAGACAGAACCCTTCTTTGGTCAAATACATGAAACCGAATGTGAAAAGCTAATGAGCAGGTTGTCTAATTCATTGATTCAGTGCACATAAGTGTCTGTGACATGCCAGGCTCTGGGCCAAGCACTAGAAATACTATGACAAAAAGATAGCCATAGTCCCTGCCATCAACGAGTTCCCTTAAAGCTGGAAGTTCTTCAGTCTGAGGTTTATCCAATGAAGGTGTATAACTTGCAATGCATGCTCTGAAGACTGATTTTAGGAAATAGACTATTATACATTCTTCAGGCCTGTAAGCCAGTTTGGATGTTCAGATGTTGATCACCACTATTATCCTTTTAGCCCTTGAGCAACATCTACCAACCATGATGCTCAGATCGAGTGGACTAAATGCAGCAAGCCTAATAAACACAGATTATATTTGTGTAGCAAGACAACAGGTGTTTTGTTGCTAAAGATTTGGCATTTTCAGTAGCTATTCGTTAATACATTCTTCTATGTTCTAGGTTAATAATCCAGTTGCATGGGAAGGAACAGCATGTTCAAGATATCATCCCTATAAATAGCCACTTCAGATGTGTTCAAGGTACTTGCTTTAATGACTTAGCTAGTTTTATAAGACTTCGCCTCGGTCATTAATGCAGTGTATAATGTCATACATATTCAAATTTGTCACTGCATGTAAAATCACAGAAAAAGTTAACACTTCTAACCTGCCATTGAAAAGATAAGTGCTATGTTTAAAATGCTGAAGAATTATATTTTAAGATACATATATAACCTGCTTCCCTGAGTAGGGTTGGAGATAGGTGTAAGTAATCTTTTATGCTGACTGACATATATGTGGATTTAAATGACTACCTTGGGTTAAACCAACATTCTGTCCATTGTAAAGGATTCACATATTTTGGCACTTTGTTTCCAAAGTACTGGATTTAAGTTGCCTTGGCAACATGAAGTATCAGATTGTAATGTCTCATACTCAGTTATGTTGGTTCTTAAGCCTTGACATTGGTGAATCATAACTCTGGGGAGGGAATACTTGGCTTTCTGCCCTCACATTTGAGGACTGAGCATAGAAAAATCTTATTTCATTTGCTACAATGAAACTCAAAACCTGGGAGAGCTGTGTAGGAGGTATTGCTTCTGCAACTTCACATTGCTCTAGAAAGGAAACTGATTACTAGAGAACAAATATATTATGTCTCCCAAAGGTCCAGGTCCAGTGTTTCTTTCAGGGAGAAGCATTCTATATTCAGTGTAGAGTCTTGAGAACTGGAATCCTACCTTGCACGGGTGCTTTCTGCACTCAACTTTATCTTTTCACAACAGTAACATGCATGCTGTAAAAGGGTTGGAAAGAGCAGCAATGCACAAAGAAAACAAGTCACCTACATTCTCATCCTTTAGAGACACCTAGCATTTCTTTTTCTCTGTGCACATAACACATCATTTAAGTAGGACTCATCGTGTTCAACATTTTTTTTCTCATCCACTTGCTACTGTATTATGAATGTTGTCCATGCTGTTGATGGCTATATGCTGTTCCATTTTATGAATAGCTCATAATCTAAGTATTCCCTCTGGCTGACATTTGGATTACTGTTCACTGGTATAAATAGTAATGGAGTGAACATCTCTGTACATAAATCTTCCCACATATTTATTATTTGCTCAGGATTTATCCCTGTAAAGTGTGTATGACTTTTAAGACAGTATGCTGAAAAGAAAACACAGTACGTATTAAGAACTAAAAAATACTGAGCTGGCCATAGTGGCTCACACCTATTATCCCGGAGGAAGGCTGAAGCAGCAGGGTTGTAAATTAGAGGCCAAGCAAGAGTTCCAGGCTAGACTTGACCATGTGGTAAGACCCTCCCTCCAACAACAACAAAAAGCAGAAGGAACAAGGAGAGGACAGAAAAGGGGGAAGGAGGAAGAGAAAAAGGAGGGGGTAAATTGAAACACCTACAGGAGTAGTGTCTACAGTGTGGCAAAAAGCAAGTCAGCTGTTAGTCTGCCCCATGTGGGAGACATTCTTAACAAGGCCCCTGCATGCCGTAATAGGTTACTGCACTCACCTTACTTTGTACGTGGTAGCCTAACACAAAAGAGCCAAAGGTTTTTTGGTGTCTTACCATGGTTTTGGCCTTTCCTACTACTTCTAGGGTCTCGTTTCTATTATTATTATTATTATTATTATTATTATTATTATTATTATTGTTTTTTTGAGACAGGGTTTTTCCATGTAGTTTTGGTGCCTGTCCTGGATCTCGCTCTGTAGACCAGGCAGGCCTCGAACCCACAGAGATCCACCTGGCTCTGCCTCCCGAGTGCTGGGATTAAAGGCATGCGCCACCACCGCCCGGCTCATTTCTATTATTTCTAATAAGAAGTAGATGGCCTGTTGCTATATTGCAGTGGAAAACATGTATGCCGTTGTTTCCCCCATGACAAATTGAAATGTTATGCCCTTGAGTTTTCACTTCCTTTCCGTTTCCTGACTTGTGTTTCTATTTGGAAAACTAATCACTCAGTTTTGTGGAACTAAAGGGTGCTACAGAACAATGGTGAATGTAGACTATGTCTTCATTTCCTGCTTACATCAGTCACTCGGCACAGATAGTAGTGAGACTGCATTCTGCTATTAGACAACTAGTCCCTTACTAGTTGCTTTTTTGCACCTGAGTAGTAGAACCTGGTGTTGAATCTAGCGTGGTGAAGGAGCTAGAAAAATGTGTGGTTTCCCATCTGATCAAGAGAGGTCTGGGTTGATTCCAACTCTCAGAACCAAGAGTCAGCTCTGAGGCAATAGCCTGTGCTCAAATCTAGGGAAGTCTGAGAGGAAAAGATAGGTTAAGTTCAGATACTCAGGCAAAAAAAGGAAGTCCAGGAAAACCAACGAGAGAAAAGAGAACTCTAAACTTGCAAACAGCTTGTGCTGTCTTCTTCTTTTTTTTCCCATTGACACATAACTCCTCTGCATATTATAGGGAGTACAGTGTAACAATTTGAAACATGTTATGATCAAATTGAAGTAATACCGTTTCTTTCTATTGGGAACCCCCAAAGTCATCTAGTTATTCTAAGATCCGTAACAATGTGTGATATACTGTAGTTTTCCTGCTACACGGTGGAACACTAGAACTGAGTCCTCCTGTCTAACTGTACTTGGATATCCATTATTCCCTCTCATGATCCCTTCACCCACTACTTGATCCTAGTCTTTAGTGCTTCTACTCTGTGCTTCTATGAGATCACTTTTTAAAACTTCCACGTGTAAGTGAGAACGTGCAATATTTGTCCTTCTGTGACTGGTTTATTTCATAATGTCCTTCAGTTCCATCCAATGGCCCAAAGGACTGGATTTCATTTTTTTTGTCCTTAAATGGTATTCCACTGTGTGTTATGCACTAGATCTTCTTTATTCATCTGTCTGTGATCACTTCAGTAGATGGCTCTTGTGACTAGTGCGCCAATTGAGATGGTACTGTAAGAGTCTGAAACTTCTTATTGAGTATTATAGCTTTTACCCACAGACATTCACTGAAGCCTAAGAGAAAAGAACTTTAAGTATACTCTACTCTTAGACAGGGCAAAAGCAAAGATAATGAGATCATTGACAAATTTTCAGAGACTATGTCTGAGTTGAGAGAATCATTCTGAGAATAATTCTGTTCTGGGGCATCTAGTCACTTCCCTGGCTTTCTAAAAGATCTAAAGAACACAGAGAGCTAAACTTTCCTTCACTTGCATGAACATGTTATCATGTTCCGTACTACTAAGTCACTGTCTCTTATTATTCTTTGAGGAGCTCTAGTTGGGTCCTTGATCAGAACTTTTTAAAGTTGAATTGTACATAGTCTTTATAACCTGGGCCTATTAAAATTCCTTTTCAAAATATGCCAAACAAAAACAATCAAAGAATTCTTTAATGTGTTCTAAGACTCATGAGAGGTGACTGAGAGATGCTCTTATTTAGTTATGAAATAGTGCTTTCATGATAATGAGTAGTTTTCTTCTCCTCTGTGATTCTGTTGTGTTTTTTTCCTCCCCTTAGAAGCAGAAGAAACTCTTTTGATTGATATTGCTTCAAACAGTGAGTATCTTTTTGAATGGAGTTGATTTTCATTCTATATATACTGACTTTATTACTCTATATTTAAGAAACTTTTGGGGGTATATCTTATATTTTTGCCATCTCATTCTGTAGTCGCCATTTTCTTAAGGCTACAAATTATCCTCATCTCTCAAAGCCATTCCATCTGAGCCTGAGAAAACACAGGTAACTGCTAAGAATCCTTACAAACCTGAAATGTGATCAGCTCTTCTGCTGCTGAAGAGTTTTAAACCACTTGAAGCTGCAAGTGTGGTCACTACCAAGTGCATCACTGCTGTAGGACTGATTAATTATAAAGAAGAGCTAGAAAAATGCTTAAAGCACGTAAGGTTTACAGGTCTTTTTTTTTTATTGGTGTGGGGGGGCCCTTTTGCATGTGTTTTACATTTGTGTGTATGCAGATGAGCATGCATGTGTGTGTACATGTACATGTGTGTGCATTTGTTTGTGTGGAGACCTTGGGTCAGCGACAATAAGTAGCATTTTTTAGATGTTGTCCACCTTTGTTTTTGAGACAGGGATTCATCAGCTTGGAGTTCACCAATTAACCTAGGCTGGCTGGCCAGGAAGTACCAGGAATCTACCTAGTTCTGCTTCCCCAACACAGATTACAAGTATCCACCACCATTTTGAGCTTTTTTATGTAGGTTCTGAAGACCAAACTCAGGTCCTCATGCTTAAATGCCAGACACATTACTGACTAAGCTATCTACCCGGCCATATTAATTTTTTTTAAATATGATTACGTTCTTATCCTTCTTCTTTATCCTCCCCCAGCCCCTCTGAAGTCTTTCCCTTTCAATTTCTTCCATGGCACCCTACTCTCAAATTGTTAGCCTCTTTTTTATTATTATGGTTACATATGTATATGCATGCATGTATGCATAAATATATAAATACAACCTGCTGAATATGTTTCTGTTGTTTGTGTGTATATAGTTTCAGAGGTGACCACTTTTTATTGGATAACAAATTAGGGGCTCATCCCTGGGTGAAGCTAATTCTCCCCCTCTCAATAGTCATTAGTTGCCTTGTCTTTTGTTGTTAGCATACAAAGTAATAAATTTCATCGTGACATTTTCAAACAAACATTTTCAAACCAAATTACTTTGGTTTTATTGATTTTCCTCCCACACCAGCCTGCCTCCTTCCTCCTGACCCCTTTCTTCACCTCGCTGATCCTCCTTCTGCCTGCATGTCACATATATTCTTTTACCCTGTTTTCCTCTCCCCCACTTTCCCTTAAGATCTCTCTCATGATCCCCTTTCCAGTCTCATAACCTGTACCCCCCCAAACATATACAGATGCACCTGTAAACATATTAAAATTTAGGCTCTACATATGAAGGAAAACATGCAGCATTTGTCTTTCTGAGTCTGAGATACTTCGTTAACACTGTCATTGTAATTTGGTTACACCCATTTTCCTGCAAATGTCACGATTCTGGTTTTCTTTGTGGCTGAATAAATGTTCATCTTTCGACTACTATTATACTGTAGACTTTTCTCCCACCTTCTTTTTATGTTTTTGTGTAAATTCACAATATTTCCCCCTGTTCCTTATATTATGTTGAAAGGCACAGAATACAGTAAATTACTTGTTTGAGCATTCTTTTTTCTTTGTTGAAATAATTTGTGTCCTACTTAAAGCCCTGTTCCCTCAAGGCCTCCATTCATCAAAGGGAACATGGTCTTCTTTTTGCTGTTTCTGTGCTTTCATTTTTATCAGTTTGATGCAAATCACTGACTTTCTGTGCAAGATGTTCTTTGTTTATCATCTAATTGTACTGTGCTCTGGAGAGGAGAAAATGGGGGCACTTGATTGCTACTGTGACTACTGTGTGGTTGCTATGGAAAGTGTATCTGACCACATAAATCTAAATGAAATGGCTTGCCTTATCTCTTGCTGGAGTCCTTGGATAAGTAGAACTTGCCATTTAGCTTGGGGCTACAGGTTGCACAGAATTTTGTTTGGAGACAGTCTGTGCCCTTGGCACTATTAATTTGTGCTGAATGGTTTTCTAGTTTGGGTTCATTATTCCTTTCTTTAATCATAGAATATGGCTATCTTAAAGCTAGTCCTAACATGCTATGTAAACCTAGCTGCTAGCTTCTGTTGCAGGTATCCTAAAGAGAAAATAACTCAGAATCTGTCTTTCATTGTAACTAGACAAGAGAAGGCAAAAACAGCACCAGGTTGGAGACGTAGCTCAGTTGATAGAATGTTTGCCTAGCATCCAAAAAGCCCTGGTTCCATCATCCCCAGCATGACATAAACCAGGTGTGGTGGTGCACATCTGTAACCTCAGTGCTTGAAGTGCAGGCAGGAGGATCAGGATTTCAAGTCTATGCTTAGTTACATAGTGAGTTCCGAGGTAGCCTGGGCTGCATGAAACCCTTCCTGTCATCAAAACAGGGTTTTTTGGTTTTGTTTTGTTGTTGTTGTCTTTGTTGTTGTTGTTGTTGTTGTTGTTAAGGAATACAGAGTCAGGGAGAAAGTCTCAGTGAGTAAAAGCACTTCCTACACAAGACTGATAATCGGAGCTCAACGCCTAGAAAATAGTACCCTTTGTTAATGGGCAAGACTGATTTTAGTGTAAATACATATTGTCTAGATACTACTAGTAAACATCTTGAAAATAGTCCTTCTGGTTATAAAGTTAATACATCTTGATTATGTATAATTTGTGACCATCCAAAGGTTTTGAAGAATCAAATTAAAATTATTAGGTAGAATGGGAGAGATGGCTCAGGATTTAAGAGTAAGTAGTGCACTTGCAGAAGACCCAGGTTCAGTTCCCAGCACCCACTTCAGGTGGCTCACAACTGCCTGTAACTCCAACTCCAAGGGATCCAGTGCCCTCTTCTAGACTCCACAGACACCTGCACTCTATGTGCACAAATGTACACACATAATTAAATATAATCTTTGAAAATTATCGTATAATCTTGAAGTTATACTGTAGCTAACATTTATATGTGTTTCCTACTGTTTTAGATGTTATATTTCCATATAATTGGAATCCTTCTACATAGTTTTTGTGGGAGGGTTCTCATGCTGAGCTTTGACCCCAGAGGAACTGAGCTTTATCCCTACTGCTTTATTGACAGTTTTTATTATGGATTTTCACTTACCACTTTGCCATGACATTTCCGTTATGTCATTTCACATCATTTTAAACAGAATGTTGCTGTAGTTGTTGTTCTTCATTTGAGACAGAGTTCTATATATGCTAGGTTAGCATCAAACTCTAATCAAAGATGACACTGACCCTCTACCCAGTGCTGGGATTAATGTCTTACTCCACCATGCCTGGTTGTTTAAACATTATTTTAATAACCAATAGTTTACCATAGCTATTTTGTCATAGTTTTATTAAATTAGTTTCTTTATAAAATTAAATCATCTTGAGGGGACATAATTCATGTTATGGTCCTCTTTTATAGCTCTCTGTAAAACCATGTAGTTTCTTTATATACATCAGATTTTTAGGTTAAGAATTTCATGGTGATTTGATTTGCTGATATTGTGGGGGGTTTTCTGTTACCTTCTGATTGCTTATTACTAACATATAGAGCAACTAATAAGTCATGGGTATTTTATCCAGCCACTTCGCTTAATTTATTTTTAATATTTTTTGCTGTTTTTTTCCATTTTGGTAGATAGATAACCTTAATTATCTTCAAATAACTATTCTGCCTTATTTCTAATTGCTGCAGCCATTACTGTCTTTCATGTCTTACTGGACCAATGAGAATTTGGGGACCAATGTTAAGTAATGGTGTTAATCCTTGGGTGGCTCTGGGTTTCAGTGAAGATGCCTCAAGTGGCATTTCCCAGTTAAAGACATTCTTGCTCAACGACTTGCTGGTTCTTTTTTCCAAAATTAAGAAACTGCATTTAAACCAGACATGGCATGTTCCAGTAGTCAGAATACTTGGAAGACTTAAGCAAGATGGTGATGAATTCAAGGTTAGGGCTATATAGCAAGTTCAAGACCAGCCTGAGCCACATAGCAAAACTCTTGTCACCTACCAAAAAAACAAAACCAACAGCAAAAAAGGCATTTAGTTTTTGCTGTTCTTTAACATATGCTGAATTTATTAAATTTTCTCCCTGTTCATGGAGATGAATATATTTTCCCTTTTTCTTTCCTTTATATCTTTATGACCTTTAGATGAACTCTATTATGCTAATTTTTAAATATTACCCTACCTAGTCTATTCATTATTCCACAAATATTTGTTGAGTGCCTTCTATTTGTCAAACCTGGTCATAAATCCCACAAAATCATCCAAGCACAGCAGAGATAATAGTCCTGCTGTTGCTTTGGTTTTTCCTTCTGTGATTTTTGTTGCTAGAGCCACAGAGATGCCTATAATTCACAAATTTATTCAATAAACATCTGAGTACATTTGGGGTATATACGCTGTGCTACTCTCTAAAAACACAAGAAAAAGCAGGAAGGGTTACTAAGTTGGGCAGTGTAGTCGGGCAAGGCATTTACAAAGAAGAGACATTTTTGATTGGGAACAGAGGGACTAAGAGACAGGTAACAACTGGAGGGGGGAAAGAATATTCCTGATAAAGGGGGTCAAGAGACTCCAAATTTAGAAGTACCCTGACACTTTCTGGGAAATAAAAGCTAGGGTGCCTGGAATAGGGCTTGAACACCAAGGTAAGAGGGGCTATGGCCCCATCCCGTAGAATCTTGTAAGCCACAGTGTTGAATCTGCATCTTTAGATTTTAAAATGAGAAGTTAAGGATTTTATGCTGATATAGCATCATTTGCCTGGAAGCAGAAAGACCTCTTGAGAGGCTGCTTTGGTTGCATATGCTGGAGAGTATGATGGTGATAGAAATGGAGAGAAGTGAGCAGATTCGACAGATGAATTTGGAAGTGAGATCAAGAAGAATTGGCTTGGGTGTGGGGAGTGGGAGGAAGAGAAGTGTCAAGGATGAATACAGGCTTTCTAATGGTGCCCATTCGCATAACTACATTGGAGATAGAATGAGTTTTCCTTTGAGAGGACCGTCAAGAATTCATCTTTTAAGCTGGGCGGTGGTGGCGCACGCCTTTAATCCCAGCACTCAGGAGGCAGAGCCAGGCGGATCTTTGTGAGTTCGAGGCCAGCCTGGACTACCAAGTGAGTTCCAGGAAAGGCGCAAAGCTACACAGAGAAACCCTGTCTCAAAAAACCGGAAAAAAAAAATTCATCTTTTAAAATAGATTTTATTTGTTTGAGAATTTTATATAATACATTTTGATTGTTTTTACCTACTCCTGGGCATGGAGTCATCCACTACAGGGTGGTTAACCTACCAGGAGCCACACTCTTAAAGAAAGCTGACTCTCCCTCCCCTTGAAGCCATCAGCTGTCCATAGCTCTTCAGTTGGAGTAAGGGCTCACGAACTCCTTTACACTTGATGCTAGAATGTTGATTGGCTGATTTTGGGCAGATGCTGTGCACATAATCACAGCTGCTGTGAGCTCGAGTGCAGTGTGGTCCTGTCATGTCAGGAAGACAGTTTTGTTTCCGTCTTCCTCAGCCTCTGGCTCTTACTGTCCTTCTATCCTCTCCTTCAGATGGTTCCTGAGCCTTGGGAAAGGCGTGTGATGTAGAAGTCCCATTTGTGGCCAAGCATTGCCACTGACACTTACCCTTTGCATTTTGACAAGTTGTGAGTTTCTTCCTTAACCACTCTCCACTGCCCAAACTTTTGGATAAAGGCTTAGTGAGAGCTTTGAGGGAGGTTGATACTGTGTCTATTTAGCGGAGTAATAGCAGTAGGTTTAGCCCTAGGGCTTTTGAGCGCCCCCACCAAGGGTTTGTGACTAGACTTACAGTAACAGTGAATGCAATGTTTGCCATGTTTGACTGAGATTTCTCTGAGACACTTGTGTGTGGATGACAAATTGGTAGCCAAACCGATGTCACTCAGACGTGAAGTCTAAACCACTAGCACGTGAATGATATACAAACCATGAGAAATGATGTGATTGTGTCGAGAGCTGTGCTGTTTCACACAGTGGAGTCTAATGCATATACCTTACATGAATTAGAAGTAAAATTTAAAGTTCCCTGCTCCATTTCAGTACAAACTAGCCATATGTGTCAGTACTGGGTAGCCCAGCTCTAGAGCATGCACATCAATCATCACAGAAAATTTGGGACAGTGCTCTATAGAATGAGAAAATAATTTGAGTTAATTCAAAGAATTCTGTTTCTTCAAAGTTACATAAAAAGTTACAAAAAAAAGTAGTAACAACTAATGTCCATAGTAGACCAACTGGATGAGTATTTTTGTAAATTTGGAATGGAAAACATCTACCCAAAGAATATTAGTAAGTACAATTCCTGAGAGGGCTAGGGGATATGTGAGGAGTGATTGGGATCTTAGTGGAAGGGGTCTTCTTTGGATCAGATAGGAGAAGAGATGAGTACAAACAGGTAGGTTCTCATTCTTTCAAGTCTAGGTTAAGCAATCTGCTGAGGTGGGAGGACATGAGAAAGAGTTGGTCCACAATCTGAGAATACATGTGAAGATGTGAAATAGTTATTCCTGATAATATTAGGAAACTAGTTAACTGTGGGAAACTATTGATTTCTAGGCTAGAGGGTCCCTTTGAGGTTGGTGATCAAAATTTTATTATGATAACAAATCTGAATGTATATGTGTCTCAGTTCAGGTTTATATTGCTTTGATGGACCACCATAACCAAAAAGAAAGTTTGTCGGGGAAAAGGTTTACTTGGCTTATGTTTTCATATTACTGTTCATCATCAAAGGAAGTCAGGACAGGAACTCAAACAGGGCAGAAACCTGGAGGCAGGCACTGATGCAGAGGCCATTGAGGGGTGCTGCTAACTGGCTTGCTCATCATGGCTTGCTCCCCCTTCAATCACTAATTAAGAAAATGCTCTACTGGGGGGCCCACAGCCAGATCTTATGGAGGCATTCTCTCAATCAAGGTTTCCTCCTCTCAGATGACTATAATTTGTGTCAAGTTGACATAAATCTAGCCAGCACAATATGTATGTGTACTTGTATGCAGATTTCCTCTGGTTGCTCTGGTAGAAGTACAGAGAAGGCAATTAGTTGGACTTTTGTGGGTTGGCATTTAGCCAAATAGGTGCTGTGGGAGACCAGAGGTAAGGCAATTGTGGATTTTTGCAACAGACTATGATGATGACATCTGTTTGAGAAAAGGGGAAGTGAAAGCAAGAAGGCTTCCATGGATAAAAAGGGATTAATGGACCAAGATTCTGTGAGGTCCAAAACAATTACAGTAAAAAGATAATAAGCAAGTAAATTGGGAGGAATAATAGGTCACAGAAAGATGTTTGATTTGATGTGTGTTAGGTGATGGTGTTTCCATGATGAAAAATCTAGGATATTATTGAGGGAGTCCCTGTAGGGAGGGAGGAAATGATGGAATGGGAAGGTCATTGGGTGAAGAAATTGAAGGTGTTAACTGGATTTTCTGCACCAATTTTGAAACAAGACTGAATAATGACAGGAATTTGAGTGGAGGTTTTATGTATCAGGCGTTGGATCCTGAATTCTGAGGTTTGTGGAGAGTGGTGCTCTCATAGAGGAAGAAAGAGAATGCAGTATAGCCCAATGGATAATCCTCAGGAGGAAGGAGTTTTCTGAAAGAGATGGGGAGGGAGTAGTCTACAGGTGGTACTGAATTGCATATGTTTTAAGCCAGGCATGATAGTACCTGTCTATAGTGTCAGCTACATGAAAAACTGAAGGAGAAGGATCACTTGAGACCAGGAATCCAAGGCCAGGCTGTGGAAGAGTAACCCACTTGGAAACCAGTCAGTTTGCATTTGCCTCTGATTTTCAATGTGGTTGTATGTTGGAATCCCTAGCAAGTATTTCACTTAAAACTCCCAGTGGAGTCAAATGTAGTGGCACGTGCCTATAATTCCAGCACTTGGGAGCCTGAGGCAGGGTTGCGGGTTTGAAACCAGCCTGGGCTACACAGTGAGACATTTCTGGGCTTCCTCCCGAGATATTCTCTTTTTATTGTCCTGGGGTGGGGCCCACATGTCCATATGCTCTAAAAACCACCTCTACAGCTGGGGAGATGACTCGGTTGGTAAACTGCTTTCTCTGCAAGCATGAAGACACAAGTTTGATCCCCAGAACCCATGTTTTTAAAAAATAGGTGTGATGGCAAACGTGTGGAGGCAGAGACAGGTAGATCCCTGAGGCTCCCTGGTCAACTAGCCTATACTACCCTACGAGTCCAAGGACAATGAAAGACCCTGTGTATTTTTCAAAAAACAAAGTGAATGGCTCCTGAGGCATAATACCAGAGTTTAACCTCTGTCCTCCACCTGTATGTGCACACATGTATAGGTACACACCTATATGTGCACACATGTGTAGGTGCACACATGTATAGGTACACACCTGTATGTGCACACATGTATAGGTACACACACCTGCACACAAATAAATAAAGCTCTGGTAATGTAATGCAGCTGTGGTTGAGAACTACCAAGAGATACAAAGACTATTCAGATGAAGTGAAAGATACAGGAATGTTTGTTGCCCACAGAAGGCTGAGAGTTGGGGCAGGGTGGAAGAAAAGAGAACAGAAGGATGGGTCTTGAAATAATTGATTAGATTTTCTAAGCAATATGGTAAGAGAACATCCAAAGATAATTTGCAAACAGTTTCTGAAATCTTCTGGCCATCAAATAGATCTATTTTATATTTGCTAAATTCTATCTTTCAAGAGTTGTAGAAAAGAGATAAAATGTTCTTGTACTAAATTTGTGTCAGATAGAGATTGCTTTGTTTACCTATTCTGATTGTAACTGCCATGAGACAGGGAGGGCTCGGGTCCTGAAGCTTTGCCCAGGAGCTTTAAGGCTGCTCCTAATTGACATATGTCTCCCTGCCTTTGTTCTCTGTACAGTGGATCCCCCATTGAGTATCTTATCTGTGGCCCTCTTGGTTGTCTTTCGTTTTCTCCATTTTCATCCTTTTTATTCTTCTGACCAGTAATTTTATTTTCAAAAAAAAAATCACTGTGTTCTATGAAGATGGAAAAAAAAGAGATTTTTTTTTAAAAGACAAAAACAGAACCAAAGGTGAGAAGTGGGATATGAATTCCATTTTCCCCTTTCTTTATTATTTGTAAGTGTAGAAAAATCCTGTTCCACAGCCATTTGTTAAATGCCTTCTAGCTTTGAAGTCTGCCATCATTGTTACCAAGAGAGTGACCAGCTAGCTCAGGACTTTCTCCATCCCATTATCTGAAAAGTCTTGAAGCACACATGGGAAGCCCTTAAGTTTCAGACACCTCTGAAACTGTCGGTTACCCTCGACTGTGGAGATCATTGGGTGATGTGTATGTATGTCCTGCCTCCTGACTATGGAGTGTATAAGGAACAGGAGAAAGCAATGTATGCAATCAACCAATTAGAATAAGAATATAAACAAGTACATCGGCTCCCTAGATCACAAAATCTGAATAGTTGAGTCAGACGGTAATTTTAGGCCATCCAGAAACAGGAGAGAGTATGTTGTGCCCTTAAAAAGTCTAAGCTTGGGGCTGGAGAGATGGTACAACTGCTCATCCTGACGACCTGGGTTCAATTTCCAGAACCTTCATGGTAGCTCACAGCTGTCTGTAACTCCGGTTCTAGAGGGACCCAATGCCTTTTCTGGCCTCCAAGGGCACTAGACACACATGTAGTGCACAGACATATATGTAAGCAAAAACACTCATAAAATAAAAATAATATTTTTAATAATTAAAGCTAAGCCAATTTAAGCTAAGTAAATTTGCTTTCTTTAAGTATTACTTATTTTTAATGTGTGTAAGTGTTTTGCATGCATGTATGTATGTGCACCATGTGCATGCCTGGTGCCTGCAGAGGCCAGAAAGGGGCATTGGATCCCCTAAAACTGGATTTCTAGAAGGTTGTGATTTAACATGTGGGTGTTGGGAATTGAACCAAATCATCTGCAAGAGCATCAAGTGCCCTCAGCTGCTAAGCCGCCTCTCCAGCCCCAGTAAATTTGCTTCTAATTCTACTCTTTCTCAATTGACTATTCTTGAACCAACCCACTCTTGGAATAGATTATTATGTTACATTTTCAAGATTCTTCAAGATACTCATTTTTACTTGTATTTTTCACTTGTGTTAATGAGACATAGGTACATCTTTTCAGAACACTTCAAACCAGTCTTGCTACTTTTAATTTACTCTGAACCTAACCATGTTATTTCCTATATTACCTTCATGCTTTAGAATACTATATGATCTGGACTTGAAATGGTAGTAATTTCCATTGTGGAAATAGGAAGAGGGTGATTGATGAATTTATCTTTTGATAGAACTTAGAAATCCCTGCACTGACATCTGAGAGATCGGGACTTAGGAAGCTATGATTTAGTGTGCCTATTGCTAGATCAGTCTGCTCATTGATACAGTTCATCAGCACTGTGAGTACTGTCTTCCTGTAGGGTTTCTTCTCTGCTTCATCCCATCTACCACTGCAGTACCAGAGCCCTTGCTCTTAGACATGTGCTCCTTATTAAGAGTCTAGAATATTTGTAATCGGGACCTCCTACTGAGCAAAAAAAATGAGAATGTTATCTCAATAAAGCAGTATATCCCATAGCTAGGTATCTGTGGATTTAATTCTTTTTAAAGGTGGCTGCAAAATTCGGGTGCAGGGAGACTGGACCAGAGAGCGCCACTTTGAAATTCCTGATGAAGAACACTGCTTAAAGTTCCTCTCAGAAGTCCTTGCGGCTCAGGAAGGTAACTCAAGACTCGGCAATTTTCTTTCCACTATTTCAATGGGAGTAAAATACTGACATGCTGTTTCAGAGGAATGTAGCCATTAACAAAGCCCCTTGAGCCCTGATAACTGGTTTTTTTTTCCTTCAGGAATGAACCCAGGATAGATTAAGGAGCAAGTCTACCCAGCTCTAAACAGAAAGTCAGTGGCATGGCATGCAGTTTTCTGCAGCCTGTAATCCCCTGCTTCTGCCCCCAGATGACTCAGAGCTGTTGGTATTTCCTTAGTCTCTTCCATTCCCTTCCAGAATTGTGCTGACCGTGCACTCAAGGACTTTGAATAAACAAATAGCTTTGGGTTGTAGTTTAGTGATGGTCTTCCCAGTGTCTGACCTAAATCTTGTCTTTCCAGCTCAGTCACAGCTTCTTGTTCCAGAACAAAAAGATTCATCTAGCTGGTACCAGAAATTAGACACTAAGGATAAACCTGCTTATTCAGGTATTGGAATGACTCTTTCACCTCTGGTTGCTATGATCATTTTAGAGTCAGTAGATTGTATTAGTTCAGATTAATTGATTGTGTGGAGTGGTTTTATTGACCCCATGGTCATGGACTAATGCTTCCCTCTGTGGTATAGTAGCTCTTTACAAGCCAACTGGGCAAAAAAAAAAAAGGTAAAAAAGTACAAACTCCACAGCCAGACAGCCTAGGTTCGAATGTCAAGTCAGTAAAATACTGACATGAAACTTACTAATTACGTCATCATCTTTGAGTGACTCAACAACTCTGAACTTCTATTTCCTTCTCTACAATGTGGGAAGATTTTTAATGGCACATACCTTATGAGTTATTGAAATGTAAGGAAGACAAATGGCATATAATCCCTTCTGTAAATGTCGGCTTGTATTATTCAGGGTCCAGATTGGTATAAATTTCTATCATTACAGTTAGTGTGTCAGTGCATACCCCTGGGGTACCCTTCTGTTTAGCAGCATTACTGATGCAGTCATAAGCAAATAAAAGCCTTGCCTCTTCTGGCTATGTTGGAGGGTCTCTGTATCTTCACTTTGACTTTGGATCTTGTGTCCTTCAGGGCTGCTTGGATTTGAGGATAATTTTTCATCTATGAATTTAGATAAAAAAATGAACACACAAAACCACCCCACAGCGATTCATCGGGAACCACCCCCTCCACCTCCTTCAGTGAATAGAATGTAAGTCCTATGTTGTGACATACTTGCCCCCATAAGAGGCTTACATTTTAGCCAATTTTCCTCTTGAATCCCTGCTTGATTTGCTAGGCCTCCACGTGAAAAGGAAGCTTCAAACAAGGAACAGCCCAAGGTGACCAACACCATGCGGAAGCTATTTGTACCAAATACCCAATCTGGGCAGCGAGAGGGTCTCATCAAACATCTCCTTGCAAAGCGAGAAAAAGAATATGTCAACCTCCAGTCTTTCAGGTTTGTCTGTCTTCTACTCACTGAGTCTAAAAATTTAGGTATAACAGTATAAATTTTATTTATAAAAATACTAGCTTCATTAAGAGTCAAAGCACACTAATAAGGTTATGATCATCTGACTCAGGCTCCTGTCTCTGCCAAAACATGTATCTGAAATTCCACAGAAGCTATACTTTCAATTTCCTACCTGCTAATGATACCATGCCCACTAATATTTCTATGCACACTTAGAGGAACAAATCAGACTCACATATAATAGAAAATTGTCCTCTCCCACCTTCTATAAACAAGTATGTGTCCCATCTGGCCTGCTGAATCTTTGTCCAGCCAGTACTGAAATATTAAAGTCCACCATTATTACCATATATTAATTTACTGCTTTGATAAATTAACTAAAGTTTCACCTAGTCCCCTTGATTGGAAGATCTATCCTGAATCCTTTCCTATTAGTTTTCATTTCGCCTTGGCTCATTAACATCCCCTTTTCTGGACCCTGGTATATGTGGTATAAAGGGGAGGTGATGAGGTATAGCATGTATCACCAGTGTGTTACTCATGGGCAGAATAGCCTTTCTAATCCAAGACTCCAGTCCCATCCGCTATCTTAGCATGCATCATTTCCTCGAATTCAATCACAACTGCAGTTCCTCATATTCTACACAATGCTTACATGTGAACAATTAAGACAGTTATATGAGTCATCCCTTCTGCCTTCCCGCTTAGTGTACTATCTACTCATCGAAATTTCCCAAACAGTTGTCCTCATGAGCTTCGAGAAGTAAGTTGGTTTTTTCAGTTTAGCTATAGCTCTTTACAGAGCAGTTGTCCATATTAGACTGTGTCCAGCACAAAGATACCTCCTTCCCATCCTAACCTAAAGCTCTCCCTTAATGAATTTGGATGGACTTCAGTTGAGTGGAAATTTGGCAAAACAGTTAAGTGTGTTTAAAATACAGACCTAGTTCCTTTTTGTTGATTCACTTGATGTAAAATGTAGAGAAAATAAACCCATGCCTTTGTATTCTACGAGCAAAATTTTTTTCTTGTATATCTGGGAAAACACTTTGAAGAGTTATGTTAATCAAGATACCCTTTCATAGAAGTGTTAAAAGCAGTATTATGTTTGTTCATACGTTATCTTTGTTTTCAAATTAATTTTTTGTTGTACTATATTAGATTTTTTGTTGGAACTTGGAATGTGAATGGCCAGTCTCCAGATAGCAGCTTAGAACCTTGGCTGAACTGTGATCCAAATCCTCCTGATATTTACTGCATTGGGTAAAGACCACTTGTGGACCTTCCTTTTCCTATATTTGGTATTAATGTACCATGACTTTGGCCTCTCTCTCATCTTTGTTTGTGTATGTGTTTGTGTATGTAAATGTGTTAACGTGTACATGTGAGCACCAGGTCATTAGGGGATTCCACAATCACTCTCCATCTTACTTTCTTTCCATTTTTTCCTCTTTAACCATTTCGTTCATTTATATAATGAATTTTAGTTGTTTCTAGTCCCTATTACCCTCTCTCTGTCCTGCTGAAACCTTTCTTCCCAACAAGTCTCCCTCCTACATTCATGTCTTCTTTATATACGTGACCCATTGCATTTAGTTGGAGTTTCTCATGTGAGCATAGGTCGGAGGTTATGTACTGGAGCATGAGCAACTTATCAGTGGCTATTCCACCAAAGAAAGTTTCCTTTCCACCAGCAACCATTACCTGCCCATGGCCCCTCCCCTATCCATGATGAAATGTTGATGGGCCCAATCTTGTACAGGTCTTATGCAGATAACCACAGCTGTAATGAGTTCAAGAGGAGCAATGACTATATCATTCAGAAGATGTCCTTTTGCTGTACATGTCCCCATCTTCTGGCTCTTACATTCTTTCCAAACCCTCTTTCACATGTTCCCTGAGCCTTGGAATGTGTGACGTAGCTGTCCCATAGTAGCAGAGCACTCCACCATCACTAGTTCTCAGCACTTTGGCCAGTTATGAGTTCTACATTAACTGCCACCCACTTCTATGATAAAGCCTTATATACCTTTTTCTTTTTTTGAGACAGGGTCTCTCCGCTGAACCAGGGGTTTGCCTAGAGATCCTGCTCTCTCTTTCTCCCCAGTGCGGGGATTGCAGACATATGCCTACACACCCAGCTTTTTTTACATGGATGCTGAGGATTGACCTCAGGTCCTCACACTTGTACAGCAAGCACTTTCCTAACTGAGCCATTTCCCCAGCCTTGATCTTCCTGTTGTTTCTAAAACTTGTTTGGTACAAACTTGATGTAGACTATATGTGAGGGCTAATTTGTGGGTCAAAAGAAAATATGAAACCCATAGGAAACTGCTCATCGTAGAAACAGATGAGATCAGTTCTCACAGTGATTATTCAAAGGTTATAAAAAGAAGTTTCACTACTGTCCCTATGAGATTTTTGATTGTTATTGTTTAGTTTTTGTATAGCCCATGACTATAATGGTGGAGATTCTTTAAAAAAAAAAAACTATGTGTCTTTTATAAAATGTACCTTGCATTCTTTTTTTCCCCTTTACTCTAATGTCTTAGCAAATGGGAAAGGAGGTAGCCAAAAAAATTGTGGGCTGTGTATAGTTCCTGCATCCATTTTTTCCCTCAGATTCCAAGAGCTGGATTTGAGCACAGAAGCCTTTTTCTACTTTGAGTCTGTAAAAGAGCAAGAATGGTCCATGGCTGTGGAAAGGGGTCTGCCTTCAAAGGCCAAGTATAAAAAAGTAAGCTGCACTGGATTCTCCTTTTCAGTTATTCTATTATCTGAACCTCTTCCAAAAGGTTTGTTAAGTAATTGAATTCTTGCCCATGTGAAATACTGGGCTAAGGGGGCCTAATCTACCATAGTTACTTCTGAGGGCAAAAAAAAAGCATAAGTTTTCTGTTAATAATTTTTTATCACTTAGGTAGTTTTTAAAAGAAAACAATGTATTGGTTTTGCATTAATAGTTAAGTCAAAATAATTACATATAAGCTAACTGATCTGTCTGTGTAGTAAAAGTTTAAGATTGTCTTCCAACATGGCCAGAACTAAATGCCTACAAGAAAAGCAGAAAGAAGCTTATGGAGTGCATAAAGTATGCCTTAGATTCAAAACAAGAATAGCAGTATTGTGGGATTTAAACAAATTCTATACTTTTTTGTAGGTCAAGAATAAAGTTGAGGGGCTGGAGAGATGGCTCAGCAGTTAAGAGCACTGGCTGCTCTTCCAGAGGATCTGGGTTCAATTCCCAGCATCCACATGGCAGCTCACAACTGTCTGTAACTCTCAGATCTGACACCCTCACACAGACATACATGCAGGCAAAGCACCAATGCACATAAAATAAAAATAAACAAATAATTTTTTAAAAAAGGTGTGTGCCAGGGTTGGGAATTTAGCTCAGTGGTAGAGCATTTGCCTAGCAAGCACAAGGTCCTCAGCTCTGGAAAAAAAAAGACAAAAGGTGAGTGCCACAACACCCAGCTATTTATTAAAATAATAATAATAATAATAATAATAATAATAATAATAATAAAGTTGACTTGGTCCAATTTGTTGGTCTTTAGAAGATATCTGGAGAGGCATTTAGCTACTAGGAGAGTCGTTTTTCTAATCTCAGAAGGAGTAATCTAATGTTCTTCTATGCTTTTGAACAGTTGGTGTACGTGGCATCAATCGTGAAGATGTTACAGCTCTCTAGCTCAAGCTGAGACTAAAAATACTCAAAATTCAAAGGGTCACTGTTTGTAGATTTAAATATCTGAGACAACTAGAATTTAGAGTCTAGGAAGGAGAAGGGAGAACAAGCTGGGATAATAGCTTGCTCTTTACTGTTTGAACTTTTCATGTGCTCTCAGTAGGCTACAGGGTGACTTAAAAAGAGAGCTAAAACTGGGAATATGACTTAGTGGTAGAGTGCCTGCATAGCATGCTCAAGGTCCTTTATTTGATCTTCAGCACTGACAGAGAGAGAGACGGAGAGAGAGAGACAGACAGAGACAGAGACAGAGAGAGACAGAGACAGAGAGAGACAGAGGGGGGGGACTTATACACTGTCCTCAGGGATTCTGACTTTCATTAGTCAAATCGAGACTAGAGCTTCCACAGAGAACCTTGGTTTCCAAATTATGGGGTCCAATAGGAAATTAGAGGATGCATATCCAGATGTGGACATTAGTAATCACTTTGTGGGTCATTCTAGGAAGGTAGCTATGTAGCGGAGAGTGACGCTCACATTAGCTGTTTGTAACTCCCTGGAACTCATAGGTTCAACTAGTCCGCCTTGTGGGGATGATGCTTCTGATATTTGCCAAAAGAGATCAGTGTCGGTATATCCGTGATATTGCTACAGAAACGGTGGGAACGGGAATCATGGGGAAAATGGTGAGTTACTTCGGCAATTCATTTGATTATTGTTTATGCCTATGTGAAGTTCGATGATACCTTGTGCTGCAAACCTTTATAATTACTTTTGCTAACAGGGAAACAAAGGTGGAGTAGCTGTACGATTTGTATTTCATAACACCACCTTCTGCATTGTCAATTCCCACCTGGCTGCCCATGTGGAAGAATTTGAAAGAAGGAATCAGGATTACAAAGACATCTGTGCAAGAATGAGTTTTGTGGTTCCCAATCAGGCTGTGCCACAACTGAACATCATGAAGCATGAGTAAGTGGCCTCTCTGTGGCCTTTGAGATGTAACAGTGATTAAATAGGGGGAGACGCTATGGAGCTGTGCAGAGGGAGGGGTTACCATTTGGGGATTGGGGCCACAAAGAAGAGAATGTTATTTTGAAATTAGGTTTGGCATTAGGGGGGAAAAAAGTTTTGTAACTTCTAAAATAATGCTGAAGGAATCTGCACATTAGCATCATTTTTAAAAAATGAAATAGAAATGTTCACTGTAAGTGTGATGATAATAAAAGATAAAATGAATAAGCATGGTTTAAAACCCTTTACTTCCCTCCTTTTCTCCCTAGCCAGTCTCTCTCCCCAAAGGAGATTGTCTTGAACATTTGAGTGTAGACCTTTCTAGGGCTGCACTGTCTAGTATGATAGCCAGCATCTGGCTGTTGGCATTTGAAAGTCATTAGTCAAGCTGAGAGGTCTGTAAGCAAAAGCTATATTGGACTTAGAAGATTGCTTGGGGGAAATGTGGGATACCTTAATTTGCAAAATAGTAATCACACATTAATGGTTTGGGTGTATTGGATTAAATAAAAGTTGTTATTTTTACTTTTACATTTTAAGCGCAGCTACTAGAAAAAATGAAAGGATATGGAGGCATGCATCATTTTATTGAACAGTCTCTTTTCGACTTTTCTCCATACATATACAGACACACATACTTGTTGTATGAGAACATAGTGCCCTCTCTATCTTTCCAGCTTTGTGTCTGTAGATCTACATTATTCCTTTTACTGGCTGTGATTATTAAAAACAGGAGTGGCAGTGGCAGTTCTGTGAAGAATGAGGTTTCCTAAGGACGGGAGCAAAAATCCACTGAGGGATGGGTTGGGCAGTGATAGAAAATAATGAGTTGTAAAGACATGAATTGCTCTTTGAAATTCTGAGGGTGATTTGGAAGAAATAGTGGGAGGTGGGAATTGTAGTAAGTCAAGAGATAATTTAGGATTATTAGAATCAGTGGATATTAGGGGAACTAAGGAAAGAATAGGGAAAGATAGTGATACTTGAATGTGTCTGTACTGTCTCAACAGTTAGGATCATATAGAATTCTGTTTGACGGTGACAAAGTCAAGGCCTTGAAATTTATGATCATGAAGTCCCCAGAAATTCCACAAATTGATTTTTTAAGAGTCCAAACTTTCCTGTTGTCTTTGAGAACCTGAGATGACTCAAAAGGGACCCATTTTGATGTGGTAATTTCAGGGTCTTCTCAGCACATCTCAAGTCCTGCTTCTGTGACTGAGGACTAAGGTGCCAGTTTTGCTTCTTTCCTGGAACTTGAACTTCAGATCTTCAACAGATTTAGTCAGGTTGGCTACACTGAAAAGCCAGGCTTAATTTTCCTAGTGGGTTCTGTCAGTCCTTCCCACCCTCCAAATTGTAACAGAGCACCTACAAAACCTCGGGGCTCTGGGAGGCAAAAAGCATTAAGATTCTCCTCGCCTAGAGACCTGGCAGGCAGCCAGACAAAATTTTGAAGCTAATCCAGCAAATAAACTGCATGCTTCTCAGTCCATTAACTCCTTGGCTTCCAAATCCCATATGTATACTGCATTGCCCCGTTTTCACTCCGTTTTAAGTGGCGTGCCTATTTTCCTAGCTATTTTACAATCTATTGTCTTTCTTAGGTGTTAGTAGCACTTGCCCCTAAAGAATTAATTACATCTTTAAACCCCTTGTCAGTGATAAATAGATCCTTATAAGGAGTCTGCCCATTTTCTTCTCTCTGTTCTCCTCTGATTGACTTTAATGTTAATTACTGCTATTCTAATCTATTTCTTGGTCCTCAGTGTTGTCATTTGGTTGGGAGACTTGAACTACAGACTTTGCATGCCTGATGCCAATGAAGTGAAAACTCTTATTAATAAAAATGACCTTCAGAAGCTCTTGAAATTCGACCAGGTAAGTGAAGTTTCAATGGCAGAGATTGTGATAACTATGGGATAGACACATGGTAGGCATGACTTATGCTAGAAAGAGATGGCAAGTTTTACTATCTTGCAAGATATTGTGGCTGGGGATATAGAGATTTGGAGTACCTTGATTAAGTGCTAAGATTCAAGGGACATAATGTTGGTGACAAAAAGCAAATATAAAATTCATTCAGTAAGTCCTTATCAGGCAGAGATTTTAGAGATTTGTGTACATGGGCTACAGAATGGGTGAGGTTAATTGGAGAATACTTCCTAGAGGAAATGGCCTTCTGCTGTGTTGATGTGGTTTAGCAGATGGAATGGGGAAAATTGTTCTATGATTATTTGGCAGACTGAACAACAGTTTGGAGGTAAAAGAGAGAGGGGGGCCCTATGAAAGAGACTGGGAAACTACTAAAAGGAGTTTGTTTGGGATAATAGCATAAGCTATATTCTAATAGGGAATGATTGATAAGTTAGTGTTGACTGGTATTTAGCTGTTGATGTTAAAAACAGTGGAAAGGGCTGGGAAGGTGGCTCAGTAGATAAAAATGTTGGTTGCACAAGCATCAGGACTTGAGTTAGGATCCTCAGCACCCATGTAAAAGCCAGGCACAGTAGCATGTATCTGTAACCCCTGCTCTGAGGGAGATAAGTGTATCCTAAGCGCTTGCTGGCCTACCAGCCTAGTCCAAATAGTAAGCTCCTGGTTCAATGAAAGAGCCCAATCTCAAAATATAAGGTAGAGAAGTGATTGAAGAAAACATCCTGATACCACCCTCAGGCCTCTGCACATTCCCACATGGATGCCAACCCACATATAAACAAGCAAGAAAAACAAAAGTCCTTGTAGGAAAATTACTGATTATGGAGCGATCAGACAAAACCTGATATTCAATAAACCAGTCTCTATGAATAAGCCACTATGTTAGTGTATAAACCTGGTAAATAGTTGAATTTTTATTTTCATACATTTATGTTTTTCTTTTTGAGCTAGAATATCGCTATGAAACCTATCCTAGCATGGAACTAGTTGTATAGCCTAGGGCTGGCCTTGAACTTGTGATCCTCCTGCCTATACCTCCTAAGTGATGGTATTACAGGCATGTGCCAGCACACCTTGATCATAAAACTAATTTTTTTGGAATATAGGTACTGGCCAATAAAAATGAATGCTTCATGTCATTTCATATTTGATTAATATATATTAATCACATACAATCTTTGTGTTTATTGTGATGTATCAGCATGTAGAATCAGAGTATAGTAATCAAATCCAGACTCTGGGATCTGGGGATGTAGCTCAGTGGTAGAACACTTGCATAATCTATGTTAGGCTGTGTGTACAATCTACAGCACCATAAAATCACCCAGGTTATTTGTATGTGACCTCCCCTCATATCCCACCTTCTGATTGTCACTATTCTACATTCAGGTTGACTTTTGGCTTTCATGCCTGAGAGCTGAAATATAACATACGTCTTTCTGTGTCTGGTTTATTTCATTTAACACTAATTATGTCTAGTCCCATCCATTTTGCTGCAAATGATAGTATTTCACTCATTATGGCTGAATAATTTATATATGTGTCATGTTTTCGTTATCTAGTCAGTATTAACAGGCACTTTTCTTGGTTTCTTATATTTGACTATTATAAATAGTGCCACAGTAAACATATGTGTACACATATCTCCTTGGTATGGTGATTTCACTTCCTTTGATTATGTGCCCAGAACATCATGGTACACGAGTGAAAGTAAATGTTTCTTAATGAAGAAAGACAAAGTTTTGACTTGATTCAAATGTCTTTAAATCCTTATGAGAATCGTTTGACCTTTAGACACAGTAAGAATTCAGGTGTTTTGCAGTACAATAGTTTTTATAGTGAGTCTTTCTTAGCTATCTTCCTTTACACTGAGGTTGAATGGCTAATTCGTTTGTATTGCTTCCTCTTTCTTGCCTCCAGAAAGGGTACAGTTGGGATAAATGCTGAGTCGTGTGTAACTTTGGTAAAATATCTGAGTAGGGATAACTTTTACAACAATACATTATAGGGCTAGAGAAATGAGTACTTGCCTTGTAAGCCTGAGGACCTAAATTTGGATCCCAACAGTGCCATAAAAAGCCAAGCATGGTCACATGTACCTGTAACCCTAGCATTAACAGGGGGAGGTGGAGACAGGAGGATCACTATGTGTATGTGTGTTTGAGTATAGGTCAGTGCATGTCTGTGCAGTGCCCATGGAGGCCAGAAGAAGGTTGTGGATCTCTTGGAGCTTAAGTGACAGGTAGTTGTGAGCCATCCAACAAATTTGGGTCCTCTGGAAGAGCAGTGCCTCTTAACCACTGGACCCTCTCTACAGCCCCAACCCACCCGCTTAAAAAAGAAAGAAAGAAAAAATGTTAACTAGTCACTGAAATTGGTTTCAGAAATTATCCTTTCAAGGTTTATGTGGTTTTTTTGTTACAATTATAATTATGCTCGGTTGTGCCTGCCCAGTTCTCAACATTGTGGGATTATTCGGAATTCTTGTTTCCACAATTTTATCCTGGCCACACTTGGCAATAAAATGGCAATGTGCTAATAACAAGTGTTGTCAGAAGGTGAGTTCTGATGCTATGGCAGTGTTGACATTGAATTCAAAAGATAAGCCATCTTATCTGTGTATTTTTCCACAATTGAAAAGGCTGTGGAACTGGATACCTAGAAAGGGAGCAGCGGCAAATCAGCCTGATTATCAGCTCTGTTGATGTGGTGTTACTGTGCTTATGTGGTGTTTCTTTCTATCTGTAGTTAAACATTCAGCGCACACAGAAAAAAGCCTTTGTGGATTTCAATGAAGGGGAAATCAAGTTTATTCCCACTTACAAGTATGATTCTAAAACTGACAGATGGGATTCCAGGTAAAGTGATAAGAACTTTCTCACAGAAAAGGTTAAGGCTTGATCTTTTCTGTGTCCTTTCATGTCCCTCCTGACAGGCTAGGGTTTTTTTTTTTTTTTATAACATTCCATATGCAGAAAGGGAAATCTAATGGCTCAGTGTTATTACAGAAGAGTATTTCAAACTGAGCTTATATTAGGAAAGTATTAATTAGATGTCAGGGCTGGTGACATTTTATGAGCTGCCTCTGGTACCCTGTTTCTGTCACCTCTGCAAACTCGCTTAGATTTTTGCCTTCCTGATCTTACCCTTCTTTCTTACCTAATGCTCTTAGCCCCCTCTCCCAAACTACTTCTCTGCTACTTAACTTTGGATACCAGAAGGTGAGAACAAAGAGTCATAAGCAGTTCTTCTATATAGTCATTCTTGGTCCTGAGAACACATTAGAATCCATTGGTAAGGGCCTGGAAAGATTGCTCAGTAGCTAGAATACTTGGTGCTCTTGCAGAGGACCCAAGTTCAATAACTCCAGCTCCAAGGGATCTGACACCCTCTCCTGGCCTTTATATGTACACATAAATGAAAATTTGAAAATAGGTCTTAAAAATAATTCATTGGTGACCTCTTAGAAATCCTAATGTCTGGACCCACACCTGCTGTTGTTGGAAAAAAGAGAACTACTCCTTGGAGTCCCTTTGATTTCTTCATTTCCCAAGCAGAGTAGCCCTGTTGGTAAATCTTTAAGCTTGTCCCCTACATACCGTTTCTTTCTTTTTTCTAGTTTCCTGGGTAGCTCAGAATCTTGAAAGACAAAAGAATCCATGGGCATACTCATCTGCTTTAGACTCTGTGAGCCTTGGATGAGATTCTAGGTGTCGGGGGAAGGGCCAGTGTTTCTAAGGAGCCACTCAGCAATTGAAAAGGGACACCAAGGGACCTCTTTCACTTTGCTTGGTGTCTGCCACTTAAGAGCCAGCTCCAGAGCCACTGATCAGGAATATTTGAGTCCCCTACTAGATCAAGTGTACAAGGCATTTCTTATTTTAATGAACGATGAATAATTTTTTCTTGCCCTGGGTATTCTATAGACTGTTCTGCTCTCAGGCTTGCATGCACGCATGTTAGTTCATCTCTATCAAAGAAGCTAGATGTGTCCATAAAAGTCCAGGCTTAGAAGAGAAAGCTCTACTCTTCTCCAGAGATTAAACCCAGTCTAGGAATAGAGGATGGCAGTTTTCCACATGAGTAGTTGTCTATTATGAAGCACCATTGCAGTCAGGTGGAGCAAAGGAAGAGTAAATATTCAGAATGGAACCCTGACCTGAGAAGACTATTTTAAGAAGGTGCTATTCTATCTTCCTCTGTGGTGACATTGTTTAAGATGCAGACCTAAATTTAGGAAAACCATCCATCCATTAGTTGATACGAGGCACATGCTTTGTACTGGGCAGTAGCGCTAGGAGTTCAGTGGCTTACAAGCAGACACAGGCCATTCTCAGGACTTGCAATGTAGAGAAGAAGATGATAGGGGTCCTCCGGGAAGGAGAAGTATGTGGTTCACTGGAAGCATATAACAAAAGAGGCCTAATGTGATTTCTAAACCAATGTGTGTTACTACAGTCTAGTGTGGTATGTTCTGTGTGTGACTCATTCTTTTATTTACAGTGGGAAATGCCGAGTTCCAGCCTGGTGTGACCGAATTCTTTGGAGAGGAATAAATATTAATCAACTTCATTACCGGAGTCACATGGAACTCAAAACTAGTGACCACAAGCCTGTTAGCGCCCTGTTCCACATTGGGGTAAATAGTTGATTGCTCATTCATTTCCATATTAAGTAGCTATTTCCAGAGCATTATGTAGATACAGAGTGAATTCATAATCCAGCATGCCATAAACGTTCTCTAAACAAATAGTTATTTGCAGGGTTGAGTGGTTAACACCCACCTCAGCCCTCCCAAATGCTATCCTTAGTTCTCTTTGTGGTCCAGACTTTTTACTGATGTACAGGTATTTTATGCCACGTAGGCACAGACTGACCAGAATAGGACCAGATCTACTTATTAAAGAGAGAGAGAGAGTCCTATCCACTACAGTGGCATCTTCCTCTCAAACAGCTTAGATATTATGTTGTTTTGTACTTGGTTGCATCTTAGGCTGAATTTATAGCCAGTTATTGAATGTTTTGCCTCTATTGTGATTGCATTTTCCCATTTTTAGCTGTGTTATGAGTGTGCAAATTATCTCATAGGCTTGCTGATTTGTGTTTTGACTATTTCTTGTGGATTTTCCACATCTGTGGTTTTGTAACCTGTCAGGATATAATTAGTGTGATTCTCATTAGGATGAATTGGGTAGTCTACTACTTGGTTTTGCATTCCAGGTCAACCACTTTGTAATTGTGGAGACTGTGGACAATTTATTTAACATCCTTCTGTGTCAGTCTACTCTACGAAGTAGGCTGGTAATGGGACCTCCTCGTAAGAATTAATGAGTTCAAGCATGCGAAGGGCATAGTGGGACAGGTTACTTTTGTTTATGTCAGTTTCAGGAACTGCTGACATAGGTGTTACCCAGGTGTTTTATGGTTACTCTTATCCTGAGTCCTCTTTTTTTAAATTCTTTACTTGTCTTTATTTTATGTAGGTTGGCATTTGGCCTGCATGTATGTCCATGTGAGGGTGTCGGATCCCCTGGAACTGGAGTTACAGACAGTTGTGAGCTGTTATGTGGGTGCTGGGAATTGAACCAGGGTCTTCTGAAAGAGCAGCCAATTTTCCTGACCACTGAGCCATCTTTCCACCCCCACCTTCATCCCCTAGTCCTCTTTTAAAGAAGAGTGACTTTAGGGCATTTCCTTGAGAAACAAAATTAGTTCTTGGTCTTAAAGTATATTTACAATTTTTCAAGACAACCAACAACTTTATTTTTTTATCCATTTTTGGGTTGCAGTTGTTGTTTTTGTTTCTTATTACATTTTTAGTGGGGAGGCACATGCTGTGTGATGTATAAAGGTCAGGTGACAATTTGCTAGGAGTTGGTTCTCTCTTTCCAGTGTGCATAGCTGTTTTTCATGTGATGCTAGGAATCAAACACAGGGATTTGTGCCTTCTAAACATGTGCCTTCTAAACACATGCCAGATCACTGAGCTGTGCTCACTCCCACCCCTTCCCCCTCCGACTCCCACATACAGCAGCTAGTAGCATCTGTGTGCTAGAAATGGTGTTAGGTAATTTGTGCACGTCGGTTACTTACCACAACAGTGCTCACATAAATATTTCCCATTTTACAGATGAGCAGCTAAAAACCCAGGGAGCTTAAAAACGACTTCCTTGAGATTATTCAATTAGAAGGAGAACTAAGATTCAAATCTTAAGTCTGCGTAACTCCTACATCTGTGGTCTTTCCACTACCCCCACAGTGCTTTAATAGTTCTAATGTACTGATTCAATGGGCCTTCAGAAGCTACCCCATCAGAATCCAGTTTGTACTTCCAGGACATCCTCTTTTCTGCATTTGAATCTCCCTAATCTGTTTAAGGAAGGCATCACTTCTTAAATAAATTTTTGCTGTGTTTGCCTTTAGAACCTTGGAATATTTTTCATACTACACATCACTGCTAGACTCCCACTTAGATATTTTTTAAATTTACAAGGCTTCTTTATATGTCTGTATATCTTTAATAGAGTTCTCTGTTTCTGATTTTAAAATGATACGGCAATTTAAATGAGTTCTTTGTGGGGCTGGCAAGGTGGCTGAGTAGGTAAAGGCACCGTCACCAGGCCTGATGACTTGAGTTTGATCCCACAGTGAAAAGAGAATCAGCCAACTTCTGGAAGTAGTCCTCTGACCTCCACATGTGTGTCATGGCACATGCTCACACACACACACACACGAAACACACAAATAAAAAAATTAAAATTGCATTTTCTTTAAAATAGAGATCTAAGCAGAAATTACATAGAAGGCTGAGATTCTTTAGTAACTGTCATCTCCCACTTGAGACTTCCCCTAAATCCCTACTTCCTAGCCAGGCCAACACCACTTAGGAGTATTTGTCTTTCTAGATGTGTGTCATCATTGGCACTTTCTGTGATGATGGAAATGTCCTGTATCCATGCTAGGCTTCAGTATATGTCTTTCTGCTTAATAGTGTGTATGTGTGTGTATTATAAGTGGTCTCATACTATGTGCTGATCTGAAATATGCTTGCGGTATATAGTATTATCTCTCTCTGAGTCATTATGATTTTCCTTTTATACTGAATTCCTAATTTGCTGGGAATTTCCTCTTCTGAAATTAATGTATCACGTGGTAAAATTTTCCCCACCACCCTCCATTACCCTAATGGACTATTAAGTAGTATTAATCCACTGAGAAAAGGCTTGCTTTTATTGAGTAACTACTTCATACTTTAGAGCCTTGGGCTAGCTATGATTAGAGGCTTTAAAAACTACATTACACATTGGTGCACCACCACTGGCACCAGTGACTCGTAACAAAGCAGCCAACTGTTCTGTTGTCAGTTAATTTCTAGAGTTAATTTCTAGAGACTTGCTGTGGGCTGTCTGTCATGAAGCTCTTTTGAGACAATGTTCCACCCTGCACTGGGTTCTGTGATCTGTTGCATTGGCTCTCGGACTTCAGTGGAAATACCCATTTCCTAGAGAACTTTTTAAAGAGAAAAAAGGATGAACCCATGAACCCCACACCTCAAGATTGTGATTAATAGGCCTGGATACCTGTGATTTCAAACCTCAGCCAAGTTGAGGCTGTTGCTTACCTCGTCTTTCTGGAAGGATCCACATGGTAGTCTAGATCTTGCCAATGAGCCAGTTAGGTGAACTGCTCAACTCTCAGAATATTCCTTACTTCTATGGCCTTAAAGTTCTGAAAATGTTACAAAATTTTGTAAGAATTTAAGATTCATCTTAACCTAATGCTTACATACTGTGGGGCTTAAGTGATCAATCTCAGTTCTCTAAGTTATGGGTCCAATGTGTTTTGTTTTTTTTTTAATTAAGAAAAGTTTTTTATTCATTTTACATACCAATCAAAGATTCCCCTCTTCCCTTCTCTCGCCCCTCCAGCCTCCCCCTCCCAATCCACCCCCCATTCCCTCCTACAAGAAGGTAAGGCCTCCCATGGGGAGGTACACTTAGTAGAGAGGCAGGTTCAAGCCCCTCCTCCTCCCTCAAGGCTGTGCGAGGTGTCCCATCATAGGTAGTGGGCTCCAAAAAGCCTGCTCATGCACGAGGGATGGATTTTGATCCTACTACCAGGGCCTCTTAAGCAAATCAAGCTACACAACTGTCTTGCTATGCAGAGGGTCTAGTCCAGTCCCACACAGGCTCCACTGCTGTTGATCTAAATTAAGAGGGACACATGGATTGTCCTGGGAAGGGGAAATAGATGAGATCTCCATGAGCAAACTGGGGATGAGGGGTGGGCAATGGAGGGTAGGGGATGGGGGATGAGAACCTAAGGGAATGGGATGGTGGAGCTGGAACAGGGATGGAGTGGAAGAGCAATGAAAGAGATACCATGATAGAGGGAGACATCATGAGGTTAGGGAGAAACCTGGTGCTACGGAAGTTCCCAGGAATCCACAAGGATGACCCCAGCTTAGACTACTAGCAATAGTGGAGAAGGTGCCTGAACTGGCTTACCCCAGTAATCAGATTGGTGAATACCCTAACTGTCATCATAGAGCCTTTCTCTGGTAACTGATGGAAGCAGATGCAGAGATCTACAGTCAAACACCAGTCCAAGCTCCAATGTGTTTTAAAAAATAATCCCCTGGTCTGTTTAGCTCAGCTGTTTTCCACATCTGCCTCAGAACCTTTGCTGTATACATGAATCATTTTTAACATGGATTTTTGTGAAATCTTATACTTGATATAAAAAGGAAACTGATGCCTCAAACATAACAATGATATGTTACATTACTTATGCTAAATGGTAACATTAGTTTACATGAAGTTTTAATAATTTTTAAAAATACAGCTATAACAGGAAGTTGGAAGTGCTGTGTCACCTAGAAACTTTCTTGACCCATTAGTCCAAATGACTTGTCTGTTGTCATGGTTTTATGCCAGGACATTTTGTGGTGGCCTTTTTCTAAAATGGTCACTGGCTCCATTTACTAACACTATACCTTTCCTGGTATCTAATCTGAGCAATTATCTGATTCCTACCAATGTGCATAGCAACTAATGGATTTAAATGCTTTGATCATATCTTCTACAGTTTCACTACTTTATGCTTGTTAAAAATAGCAGAGGATGCATTTTAGCACTGTCATTTTACACACTGCAAGAAATCATTTTTACTACAATTATCTCATTTTCTCCACTGTCAGATGATTAATAATGGAGCAAAGAAAAATCCTTCCCAGATATATACTGTTATCAAGCATCTTAGATATTGTACTTTTCCAGAAATTTAGCCAATTGACTTTCTTTTCCATAAAGTGTATTTTTAATAATGCTTATTATTTTAGTTTGTTTTAGTGGCTTTTAAAATTTATTAGAGGGGCTGGAGAGATGGCTCAGAGGTTAAGAGCACTGCTTGTTCTTCCAAAGGTCCTGAGTTCAATCCCCAGCAACCACATGGTGGCTCACAACCATCTGTAATGAGATCTGGTGCCCTCTTCTGGCTTGCAGGGATATGTGCAGACAGAACACTGTAGACATAATAAATAAATAAATCTTTAAAAAAAATAAAATAAAATAAAATAAATAAATAAATAAAATTTATTAGAGACTCTTAAAGATAGAAAGGTTGAGATTACCTAAAACTAATAAAAATCTATTTCCTTTGAGGTTAAAGTTATGGATAAAGCAGGATATTGAAGTTTTTGAGGATGTTGATTATACTACAATTTAGTTTAAAGGTATTCCCATAATGCCCAGTTTGAAATTATTAGATACTCTCTGATGGAGCTGAGCTGGGAGCCTGTGGAACTGAGAATGGTGCCTTCTTTCCCGTTAGGTGAAAGTTGTGGATGAACGGAGGTATCGGAAGGTCTTTGAAGATATCGTACGCATTATGGACAGAATGGAAAATGACTTCCTTCCTTCATTAGAACTTAGCAGGAGAGAGGTGAGCAGAGCTACACAGCTTCCTGTTTGCTGTCCATTTTTAGTTAACACAAAGGAAAGTGTGTCACTTGAAGGTGCATCAAGGTTAACATCTCCACTGGTGGCAGACTGTCTGTTCCGGTGTCAGCTTTGCAGTTTGGTAGGTGGAGGAGCACATGAAGTGTCTTACCCTCTCAGAGGTACAGCTCCCTTTTCTGGACACAAGTTAATACATGATGAGCTCTTAAAACAGCACCTCCCAGCTCGGAAGCCCTCATATTGGTTACTCTTGTTTGGCGCTCAGTTCATGTCATGTGTCTGAGAGAACAGAGCCTAGTCACAGAATTGGCATGCTGGACCTCGATCATTTCATCTCAGGATCCCTGGAACAATCGGAGTAGCCTTGAACAAGGTCAAAAGTTACCTAACACCTTCTCTGCTGGTGTTAGCTAAATAATGTATGAAAGCCAGTGCTAGGAAGTTGTCTTGGTCTGTGAATACATGTGGTGGTTACACATCTGATTAATAATTACCTTATTCTTGATTCATATTGTCTATGAATAATCCAACTTACTTCCCCTACTAGTGATGCATGGTTGTGTCTGTCTGTTATTCCCCAGTTTATGTTTGAGAATGTGAAGTTTCGGCAGCTGCAAAAGGAGAAGTTCCAGATCAGCAACAATGGACAGGTTCCCTGCCATTTTTCTTTCATCCCTAAACTTAATGACAGCCAATACTGCAAGCCATGGCTTCGAGCTGAACCTTTTGAGGGCTACTTGGAGCCAAGTGAGTTTTCCCTTTACCATTGCCTCTGCTTGCCGCCACCTTGGCTTAACTTCTAGTTCTCTAACCACCTGACTCTCACTCCGCTGTCTTTATATTAGTGATAGCTCTTTGTGTCCCATCTCTCCCCTGTGGCTGTTTGGTTTTGGTTTTTTGAGGCCAGTCGATTTTCCATTGGGAAGCTCTGTGCTACAATGCACCATCTCTTTCATTTCAGATGAGACAGTGGACATTTCCCTTGATGTATACGTCAGCAAAGACTCTGTAACCATCCTGAACTCTGGTGAAGATAAGATTGAGGATATTCTCGTCCTTCATCTGGATCGCGGCAAAGATTACTTCTTAACCATCAGTGGGAATTACCTCCCAAGTTGCTTTGGTACATCCTTAGAGGCTTTGTGTCGAATGAAAAGGCCAATCCGAGAAGTTCCTGTCACCAAACTCATAGACTTGGTGAGAAGTGCCCTAAAACATAAACCATCTTCACATTTAATTTGCACATTTTGTCCCCATTATTTCTGTGCCTTCTCTTTCCTTCTGGGATCAGGGGAACTGGCAAATGATACAGAAGAATGTCACTTTATCTTAGCACTACTTTAATTCAATTAAGCTGGAAAAGGAAGAGAGGAGGCTAATGTGTCGTTAACTCTTGTTGCGACTATAGTAGATAATATATTCTACTTCTAAAATAAGATTAAAGGCTCTCGCAAAGCTCTAATGCTTGTTAAGCTCGTCACACTCTTTCACATAAATTGGCGTGTATGCTAGGTGTGGAAGCGCACCATGCAGTATTATCCTTATTACGCTTACAAGAAAATTGAGGCCCAGAGGCATTCAGTTGCCCATAGTCCAATAAGTTAGTGACAGATCTACCACCCAGATTTTCTGACTTCCCCTCCAGTATCCCTCCCTACAGTATATCAAATCAAACTTTGCTGCTGATGAGAACACACGCTGTTAGGGAAACTTACAGAACTTGCATCAGAGTCCCTAGGGGTGCTTACTACAAGTAGAGGTCTCTATCCCCATCCACCATTGGTAACAGACTCTTCAAATATGGAGCCTATGAATCTACATTTTACTAACATTCCAGAAGCTTTTTTCTTTGGTAGCCCAGGCTGGACTTGAATTTCCTGTTCAACTTAGAGTGACTTTAAACTTCTGGTCTTCCTGTCTCCACCTCCCCGGTGTGGGATCACAGGTCTGCGCCATATGTCTGGTTTATGCAGTGCTGGGGATCAAAGCCAGGGCTTCTTCATACATGCTAGTCAGGCACTCTGCCAACTGAGAGGCAAACTCAGCCCATAGATAATGCACACTGAGGCTTGTTCACTTCATGTGACTCAAGAAAGGACAAGAGAAATATTTCCTCCCCTTTCCCAAGCCAAGTTATGAGATAATATCTATATTCTTAAGAGGAAAAAGTATATTATTTTCAGTGGAAACATGATTTAATAGCAAGTTCATCCTATTAAAGACATTTCTGATAAGTGAAACTATTGTTGGATTTGTGTAGAGGTTGGCACTACAAGTTTATTCTTATCTGTTCTTTTTAACCAAATATAATGAAGAGCCAAATGTTATCATGTGTATAAAATCACACTGGTGCTTAGGCCTGGGCAGAGCTAGTGATTGTAGCATCTAGCAGAAAGGGTTAGAGCAGCAGCCACAGCAGCAGCAGCCGCCACAGCAGCAGCAGCAGCCACAGCAGCAGCAGCAGCCTGCTCGCTTGGATCTGTGCCGTTGCCATGGAACTGTTGCACCTGTGACTCAGAGAGCAAATTACAGCACTGGAATCTTTTTTGTTTCCATAGAATGGTTTTTACCTGTGTTTGAAAGAAAACCATTTTCTACAGAAATTTATATCCTGCCAGCCTGGTATTTCCCATAATTGTTTTTCTCCTACCACCATATTCCCTTTTTGTACTGAAAAAAAAAAATTATACAATGTAGTCTGATCACAGTTCCCCTCCCCCAACTCCTCCCAGAGCCTGCCCGCCCCACCCAACCAACTCCACACCCGTTCTTTCTCTCTGATTGCAGAAAGCAAACAAAGAGGCAAACAAAAACAAACTAGAATTTTTTTTAAAGGAAAAAAATCACAAGAAACACACACGGGCACGCACACGCACGCAAACAAAAACTATAAAAACACAAGATGGGAAACCATGCAAAAGGCCAGTAGAACAAAAAAAATGCCCAAACAAAGCAATATGAGACAAAAAGTCTACAAAAATACCATTGGGTTCATTTTGTTTTTGGCCATTTCCTATTGGGTATGGAGCCTACCACCATATTCCTTATTTTTCAAATTTTGTGTTTCACCTGTTAAAATAGATTATGCATGATTTTTTTCTACTTTATCCCAAATACTATTTCCTAGCTTTCTTTGTTTCTGCTTTTTATTGTATTATTTTTAATTTTTTGAAAACGTTTTTGTTATATATATATATATATATGGGTGTTTTGCCTGTACACATGTCTGTGAACCATGTGCGTGCCATGCGTACCCACAGAGGCCAGAAGAGGGTGTTGGATTCCTCTGGAATTGTGTGGTTGTAAGCCACTGTCTGGGTAATGGGAACCAAACTCAGGTCCTCTGCAAGAGCAACAAGTGCTCTTAACTGCTGAGCCATCTCTCTACCCCTTTCCTTCCTTTTATGAAAAATGTCAAATGTGTAAGAAAAAAAAACAGAATAATACAGTGAACTCCCACATGACTTACACACACACACACACACACACACACACACACACACACACACACACACTTTTCTGTACCATTTAAAATTAAGTGGCATTATATCATCTCGACACTATAAACACTTCAGCCTGTATCTCTTAAGAAAAAGGACAAATTTTTACAGACACACAGCACTATTATTGTACTTCAGAAAACAGCAATCCACATGCCATGTAGCATCTCATTTATATTCATATTTTTCCAGTTGTTCTATTAATGTCTTTTATAGATTTTTAAAAACAAAAATGCAATCTTGGTTCATGCAATATATCATATGTGTATATATATGTATATATATGTATACATACATATATTCATATATATGCTAAGGTTTCTGTTGTATTTTTCATAGTAGAGCAATTCCCCATTTTTTCTTTTTTATTTTTAATAAATATTTTTATTTTATAATTAATTTAATTTTACATATCAGCCACGGATTCCCCTGTCCTCCCTCCTCCCACCCCCCAGCCTTCCCCCCCAATCCATCCTCCTATTCCCATTCTTTATTGTCATTTGCTTTTTAAGAGTCTAGTTTAGTTGCCCAGGCATAGGTCTATTATTTCCTAAATTTGGCCATTTCTTCTTGGTATTTTTAACTTATCCCTGTATACCCTCTCTTTACTTTTGATTTCCTATCAACTAGACCATGGCTTATTTTTATCAAAATCAGTGGCAGCATAATAGTACCCTGACCATAATTTTTCCATATTCTGGGCGTGACTAGGAGGCTCAACCAGCTTTAAAGGGTCTTCCTGTATATAAAATATATTATCAGGCAAGTCGACCACATCCATAAATAGAAAGTAGACAAAATCATTAGAAGAATCAGTGGCTCTGTAGAGGGCCCTCTGTGCTCTTTTAGGACATAATTGACTCAGGGTTAAAGAAATAGAACCTTGGTCATTTGTAATTACATAATGACTTTTTATTATATTATGCGTGCATGATCATCATTTGTTCTTTTTGAAAGTTCTTATCTTGTAGGCTTTAGGGTTCTCATTCTTTCCACAGTTTATTGCATTTCAGTGTTATTAAATTACTGTATCTCATCAGTAAGGAAATTATCCGTCTTATTGTGCGGCAGTAAACAGGAATCTAAAATAATCGCTTCCCTTTCTGAACACCTTTCTGCCTGTTTTGACTCTGAAATACTTCTTTAGGTGTCGTGTTCACTCAAGCTTTTCCAGGACCCAATGGGCTATTTCCAAGCCCATGAGACAGTGCCCTTAGTACTGGTACATGTCCTCTATTATAGTGTGTGCTATAAATTCATGGTGAAGCCAGGACTGAGTTCAGTGCGTGTGCTCTGTCTCCATGTACTGATTCAGGAAGATTCTTATGTTACATCTGCTTCCTGCCAAATGCAAAATGAGATAATTGGCATGAATCTTTTTGTTCTTCCAACCATTTTCAATAGTAGAGATTCTACAATTCCTAGGGTATTTGGGGTTAGGTTAAGAGGGAACAGATGAGAATTATTTGCTGTTGTAATTATTTATAGTCTTTTTCAGAACAAAGATCCATTTCTCTGATTTATTAACTAACATGTTAACTAGCAAATAATCATCAATATTTATTACATGCTGGATATAAAGTAGTATGGAGATTATGTGAGTTTCTGTAATTTAGTGATCAGGAAAGTATACTTGCATGCAAAATATAGCTAAATTCAAAGTCATGGTTAATAGTTTTGTTTGAGATAATTTGAACATTAATGATCTTTACTGGCTACTATTCACTATGTTTGGTTAAGTCAATATTTTGGGAACTGATTTAAAGTGAATGTTACAGAGACTGTAATTTGTATTCACAGTAGATTCTTTCCTACAGTTATTCTAGCCCTTGTGTGCTATAAAAGCTTATCGATTCACCGGGCAATCTCTGTAAAATCAATCTCGGAATCAGCCTATTTTTGTCTTAATGGATATTTGATGCTTGTAATATTAACATGATCTAGAAATATGTCCAGTACATATTAATAAAGTAGATTAGAAAAGTGATTTGGAGTTGACCATAGGCATGTTTCCAGTCAAATCAGAGTACTTAAGCAACAAACATGTATGTAGGTATAGGCTGAGAGACTCTTTTAGAAGTTAGGTGGCACCTTGAATTTAGGATGCAAAATAAGAGAAAAGTGACAATGGATGGGAAATTCTAACATTTCCTGGAAAAGGTGAAGGGTCAGATTATAATACATGGAACTGGTTCTGTAGTACAGGGGTAGGCAATGGTCTCAAAATCAAGAGATGTACTTATGCTTGAGCCAGAGATTATCTAGAACCTTCAGGAGACTTTGAGAATACTACAAGGTTATAAATTGACATATTAGAAGGAACCTTCTGCTGTTGCATATAGAATGAGCTAATAGAAAGGAGACCAGGCTTGACGTGCCAGAACTGGTTAAGGGTTTTTGTTGCAAGTACAAACGTGGAAAAGATGAAGAATGATGGGTGGAGAAAATTCCAGTGAGGAGAAGGATATAAAGCCTGAGATAAGAACTTGGTGATTCATTCAGTACCAGGGTTCTCCTTACTCTGTGTTTGCTTTATCTTTCTGATCTAATCGTTCCTTTCTTGTCCTGTTACATGTATGTTTTGTTTCTTCTATATATTTCATATGAATTATTTCTTCTGAGAACTTCAATTTCCATTTAGTTATTCTTAAATTTGAACCTTCTAGTTGGGCCCGGTGGTACACACCTTTTATCCAGCTACTTGGAAGACTGAAGGCAGGAGGATCACAAGATCAAGGCTAGCTTAAGAAAGTTAACAAGCCTTGTCTCCATGTAAAAAGTTAAGAGGGGATGGGGGAGCTGGAGATGCAGCTCAGTGGTGGAGCACTTTCCTAACATACCCCAGGCCTTGGGTTTAGTCCTCAGTACGGTCAGTCTGAATCCTCTATTTGTAAAGAACCCTTTTATATTGTTTTGGCTACGTTCACTACTGAGAACGTTCTTCTTAGGGTAAATGTTGGAGTTAGGAATGATTTGCACTATACTTGCTATGTGTCATGTCACTCCAGGGAAAACAAATCCTGAAATAGGCTCCTGTTTCGAATGAGATCAACAGAGCCTTTTATAAGTACTCTTTCAAGTCCACTGAACTCCAAGATGAGTGACCTTTTATTAGTGGAGATTAACTACAATTTATAGTTTCAAAATTCAGACTAGTGTTGAATTAAGCATAATTTACATTTGTTTTCTTTAAGCCTACATCCAGAGAAGTAAACTCAACTCACTGTATATTTTTCTTTTTCCACTTTCAAGTGTATGTGATGTGCATGTGTGTGTATGCATATTTGTGTGTGTGTGCATTTGTGTGCACATGCATGTGAAGCCTAGAGCTTGATGTTGGGCATCATTCTCCATCTGTCTCCTACCTTATTTGTTGAGGCAGAGTCTCTCAGTCAAACCCAGATCTCAATGATTTGGCTAGTCTTGCTAGCCAGCTGAAGCTCTCATATCTCCCCAAGACTAGAATTATAGGTGGGTCACACTCACCTGGCATTTGAGTATGTTCTGGGGATCTGAACTCCATCACACTTATGTAGCAAATGCTTTAAACACTGAGCCATCATCCCAGCCACCAGAGGAGTAAACTCTTCATGTAAATTTGCTGCCGCTCCGGTTGCATTTAATCAGTCCTTTTGACTCTTTTGGAGTTTTCTCTTTTATTCATTCCTCATGTTTACAGTATTGGGGGTAGAACTCAGTGCTTCATTCAGGCCTTAGTAGTAGATAATCATTTTACTACCAGAAACACTACCTGGCCACTATTTTAAAAATATATATATTTTTCCTATTCTAGATTTTTAATGAATTTGTGTGTGTGTGTTTGTGTGTGTGTGTGTGTGTGTGTGTGTGTGTATACTTGGATAGACATGCATGTCCCACAGCACATGTGTGTTGACAACTCTTGGATGTTGGTTCTCTCCTACCATGTAGGATCCAGGGATTGAACTAGATCTGCATAAGTGCACCTCCATCAAGTGAGCCTTCTCCCAGGCCCCATATTAGTAAATAAGTTGATTCACTGGCTCATTTAGCTTACGCATTCACACAAAGGCACACATGTAAGAGGTCAGAGGACAGTTTTGTGAGTTTTCTTCTACCATGTGAGTTCCAGAGATTTAACTTAAGTGATCAAGCTTGGTGGTAAACGCCATTAACTGCTGAGCTCTTTCATGGGCCCCCATATTAGTTTTTGTTTGATTGGCTTTTTGAAACACTTTCTCTGTGTAGCTTTGCCTGTCCTAATACTCTCTCTGTAGACCAAGCTGGCCTTGAACTCACAGAGATCTGCCTGCTTCTGCCTCCCAAGTGCTGGGACTAAAGGTGTGCGTCACCACTATCTAGCCCCCGTGTTAGTTTTCAGGTGTTTTTCTCCCTCTTGACCTGTGTTGACAGCCATTTAATGTTCCCCTTTGTTTCTACACTTCATGTTTTCCTATTCAGTTCTAGCAGATTGAACTTTCTATAATGCTGCTCTAGTGGGGGCAATGGTTTTGCTTGCTCAAAGGTAGTGAGTGGCTCCCCCATGCCTGACGCAGACAATCTAGATTCATTAAGTTGTCATTCAGTGCCACCTTTTGTTTCTTGACATTTTTCTCAACATTGTCTAGTTAGCTTATGCTCCCCACAAACAAGATGAGTAAATTCTTCCCAGTCACCTTATCATTTAATTTTTCTGAGCACTTGTTTCTTTCTGCCTCTTCGACCTTTGCTTCGAGCATGGATCTTGCTATGTTATCCGGACTGGCCCTGAACTCCTGCATCCATGTGAACGTCCTGAGTAACTGTCGTCACAGGCCTGTGCCACTGCGCCTGGCTTACTTCCACTTGTTATAGCCCTTCCTCCAAATCCTGTGAATCAAGGGCTTACATGTGGCTTGGTAGTAGAAAGTTCGCCCAGCATGCACAAAGTTCTGGGTCCTAACACCAGCTGACAAAAAAAAAAAAAAAAAAAAAAAAAAAAAATCCTGTGGTTTTTTTTGTTGTTGTTGTTGTTCTTGTTGTTTTTTAAGTACATGTGGCCATATATTGGCAACTTGTACATATGAATTCTGAGAATATCAGGCTGTACATTCTAAGACTAGGGAGGACCAGACTCCATTGGAAGCCAGGGTCAAGGACCAGCCACGTCTTTCTCCTTTCTGTGTTCTTATTTGTCACTGCTCTCCTTAGAAGATATTTAACATAGCCCTTTGTACTGGTAGATGGTTGCCAATCAGAGGAAACGTCTTTCAGGGCCTACATTGACATAAAATCCCTGCTTCATTTTGTTTGGTATATCATGTGTCACGTGTTCATCAGAAGACAAATGTAAAGTCTGTCAGATGTGGTAAAAAGTATTTCTAGCTGGGTGGCGGTGGCGCAAGCCTTTAATCCCAGCACTCAGGAGGCAGAGGCAAGCGGATCTCTGTGAGTTCGAGGCCAGCCTGGGCTACAGAGTGAGTTCCAGGAAAGGCACAAAGCTACACAGAGAAACTCTGTCTTGAAAAAAAAACAGTATTTCTAAATTTAATAAAATGTTGGAGTACAAACTTTTGTTAAATTAGATGGCTGGCACTGAGAATCAACTTCACATTTAGAAGTATCATGATGATAGAACAATGTGTACCTTCTAAGTACTATGACTAGGACTCTGACTACTTTATTTCACATGGTATTTAAGTTTAGATAAACTTGGAAAATCATGTTCAATTCATAATGTACCTAACAGTACTAAAACCCCTAATTGTCATATATAACAACTGGGGAAAATAGGTTCAGGATTATCACTTGGAGTGTTAGGGAATACATACATACTCACTCCCACTCCAGGCACCCTTGCTTCTCTGACAGGCAGGAAGACTTAGCTTTCTCCTTAGAGCTACCAGACCTGAGATGTGATTTATACTCGATTTTCTCAGTGGTCTATAATGGGAACGGGAAGAGTCCAGTTGAGAGTCTCTGGGGCAGTGTACCCCACCTCTTCCTAACTTTAGATTGCTTCACTGTCCCTATGAGGAAAATATTTTACCTGCTTTAGAGCTAAAGACACTGAGACAATATGAATTTTGGTAAATTGCTTGAGCAATCAGTAAGAGGCAGAAGGAAGATTTGTACTAAGGCCTGTCTAATATCAGTACCTATACTCTTGGTATTGACCATGCTGCCTTGTGAATAGCATTTCTCACGGTTCCTAGCTGATTATAGTACTCTCACAGATTTCCCCTGCCTCTCTATCTAGGAAGCACTTGTGTTGTCCTTTCTGTCTACATGAGTATAGTGATCATGAATAAGGTTAGTCAGACCTGGGTTCCAGTTCTGATTCTGTCACTTATTACCTATGTGTGACCTTGGGCAAATAATTTAACCTCTCAAAGCCTCAGTTTCTTCATCTGTAAAATGGGCATAATATTTCACATTAATGTGCAGATAAAGTGACATCATATATAAACCCTTGGCTCGGCTGCTGCTGGTACATGGTAGATATTCCTGGGTGGTGGTGACCATTGCTGCTGCTCTCACTCATTGGGCTGTAATGACTTCAGAAGTAACAAGGAAGATAAAAGCGCTCTTTCCCCGCTGCTGCTTCTTTGTGTTCTGTGTCCACTAGGAAGATAGAGGCACGGATGGAAACTCGGATCCACAAAGCTCTGAGATAAATTCATTTACATTTCAATAGGACTTTCAAATCTGGGGAGTCTATAGGCCTTCGCAGAAGGAAGTGGGTGGGTACTGGGAGAGGGGAGAAGTTCTTGGAGGCTCTTGGCGATTCCGGGGACTAGCTGGGATGAGAACAGCAATGAAAAGGGGTAGCTTATCCTTCTGAGTGTTCACTCTCAGGCCAGCAGCCAAGTTCTTCCATGGAGGCACCATTAGGATGTGGTAAGAACTCCACATGACAGCAGATAAGCAGGAAGACACAGCACCAGGCTTGACTAGATCCTCAGACGGCTTCCCGGGGGCACAAAAGTCAAGGCCTGTGAAAGGATGGTTTTTGAGTGATAATTTCAGCGAACTATATAATAATATAGTATGCATGACAAAGAACTTTGCATGTAGAGAATGTGTTCTGTTTTCAGTGTTCATCATTTGAAGGATTCGGAGCTTTTAAAAACCTATGTGTCTAGCAAGCTGGCAAGATCTAATACTGAGCTGTTTCTAATTCTGTGAATTAACTCTGATCATTATCTATCTGCCAATGACTTTTCTCCTGCTCTGCTCTCAGGAAGAAGACAGCTTCCTAGAAAAGGTAATTCAATCCATTGGTGGTAATGAAGGTTTCCTTGTGCCTGATTAACACTTAACTGTGGTCCCTGGAACTTGTCCCTAAGCATTCTCATATCAGAGGCCTCTGACTTGGAGAGAATTCCCTAAGAAGCCCTGATGTCCTGCCAGGTGTCTTGAAGTATGCTCAAAATACAAGAACGATGTTTATTCGTCTGATAAGTTGTTGATACTCTGTATGTAAAAGAAATCAAACTCAAGGGTACAGATTTTTTTTTTTTTTTGAGACAGGGTCTCGTGTATTACAGGCTAGCCTCAAACTCACTATGTAGCAAGAATGACCTTGATTTTTTATCCTCCTGCCTCCACTTCCCCAGTGCTGGGATTACAGCACTCCTCATTTTATGCAGTCCTGAGAATCAAACTTGAGCCTTATAATAGATGACAGATAAGCATTCTACCGACTGAGCTACATCTCTAGCTACCAGTGTGTGTGTGTGTGTGTGTGTGTGTGTGTGACATGATACACAAATGTGCTGCCATTGAGCTATACCCCAGCCACATTTGCATTTCCTAATTTCCAGACAAGTGCTGTACCGTGAAGCTAGATCTGTAGCCCAGATTTGTCTTGATCTATCTCATCTGAAAACTCATGAGTTGGAGGGTACTGTTTAGCTGCCTCTGATTCCAATGATAGTAAAACCAAAAATTGCTATCCTGTTGCATTAGTAGTGATTTGGAAGCTGAGGAGATGGCCCGGTCAGTAAAGTATGTTGTTCGAATCTTAGAGAGTCTTTTAATAAAAAAAAAAAAAAAACCTAGAGCCAGATATCAGGGTGAAAGCTGAAAGCTTCTCTGAAAGATCAGAGAAACAGAGCAGCCAGCCACTAGTTCTTCTACAAAATCCTCAGGCTAAAGAGAGTGAGTTCCTGTTTCCTCACACTTTATATGCCTTTCTCTGCCCTGCCGTATTACTTCCTGGGATTAAAGGCACGTGTGCTTCCCAAGCAAAGGCATGAGATCTCAAGTGATAGGATTAAAGGTGTGGGCCACCACTGCCTGACCTCTATGTCTAATCTAGTGGCTGGCTCTGTCCTCTGACCCTCAGGCAAGTTTATTAGGGTGCACAGTACTTTGTCACCACAAAAGAACTTGTCGTCATGCAACCATGAGGGCCCAAGTTCAGATTTCCAACACCAGTGTAAACAAAAGAGCCAGGTAGAGTAGCACCCGTGTGGAATGCCATGCCAGTGCTGGGGAACAGATACCAGGTGGGCCCCTGGAGCTCACTAGCCAGCCAGTCTAGTAGAATCAGTGAGCTCCATGTTCAGTGTGAGAACCTGTCTCACAAACTAAAATAAAATGGAGACAGACTGAGGAAGACAACTGATGTCAACCTCTGGCCTGCATATACACACACACATACACATGCATCCACATGGACCTTACATACAACAAAGGAGTGTTTTAGGGGGTCTTGATAATAGTGGTTAATTACTCAGAGAATACCCAGATATAGTCAAGAAACAGAGTACAGAGTAGAATTGTGGAGCTAAATCATAGATGGAGTAAAATCATAAATCATCTAATCTAGCCATCTGTCTTTAGACACAGAAAGATATTTTCTGTGTTCTATCAGCCAAGGCCCAAGGCCCAAGGCCCAAGGCCCAGAAAGGTAGAAAATACTATGAAAAGTCCCACTGCCACAGAGCACCAGAGTATAAGGTATGGGTATACTGTTTCGTGACTCTCAAGTGGTATGCCAACTTACGTAGTGCCTCACGGCCTCTTCCATCCTCAACTGGAGATGCCAGGCTTTCCTCAGGGCTGGAAATGCTCAACAGACATTCCACAGCATGTTCATAGAGTGTTTGAGGGACCTTCCCGTTGGGTGGAGTTGAATGCATTTTGAAGGTGAAGATTCTTTGACCACTAGCATTAAGATTACAAAGTATAGGCTTATAAGGCAGAGTATGTCTTGTTGAAAGAAGGCAGAGTGTCTTGGTTCCCCTTTGAACATCAGAGTTCACAATAATGTACAGAACATTTTTTTGGTAAATATTCTTTCCCCATTTTCTTACTGTATCCTTTCCTAGACTTCAGAGTCACAAGTGTGACATTTCCCATTATCACACATGAATTTGGAAGTGGAAGGTAGATGCTGTATATAACCTACTGACATTTTATTAACCTTTTAAACCACTAAGGCTTGAGACATCTTTGCTTCTTAGCTCTTCTCTGTTAAGGGCAGTCCATGTTCTGTCTATTCAGTTAGACAGTGCCTTGTGTTGTCTTAATGCCTCAGGACAGGAAAAACCTTTAGTTGGATGTCAGATTTTTTTGAGTCAATGATGAATAATTTATATATGGTAAGTTTGGAGGCATCTGCTAAAGAATCTGTTTGGTCCAGAAAGTTAGTAGAGTACATTATGAAGTGTTTGGATGCCTGCATGTAATACATACAACCAGAATGAAGTCCATGGGTGACTCACCAATAGAAGTTATAGAAACTATGTAGAATATGAATATCGAGACATAACATCCCAGGGAAAGAAAGAAAATGAATGTGCAAATAGATACGTAGAGAGATTTGAAATAGTAACCAGCAATCACTACTCCCTTCTCTTCCCTGTAGCAGCTCAGAAAGTTCATTGGTGCTTATTCAAAAGCACCATGTTAAGAAAAGATCTGGACGCTGCCGAAGTTATGTGGTCCCTCTGAGCATAGTGATTTTTTTTTCTTTCTCTTAAAGCTATATGGCTGGAGGTTATAGGTAGAACAGTGTCAGGCGAGAAGCTGAAAAGTTGATAATATATAATGTATGACTTAGAGGTGGCAAAAGGAAGCGGATGCTAAAACCTGAACATGGCTTTCTCCACTGGAGTTCTTCTGAGGCTGCCTTCAAATGCCCTTTTAGCCTATTTTGAATATCTTTTCCATATGCTTTATATTTGAATCTATAAACCTAAGATAAATTAATACTTATTTTTGAGTGTTGGGAGATAATTGAGTTTATTTTACACTTTGAATTTAGTTATTTGTCTGGTATGTGTCACTTCTGGATTTTTATCTTATATTCTTTCAGAAGACTCTAGCAATAGAAAGGTAGGTAAAACAAATAATAGCCCTTAGAAATCTTTGCTGAGCTATTGATATAAATAATAACTTCTGGAAGTAGACCCTTGAGTTTTCATGGTATTCTAGCTCCTCAGTTGCTATTATATTCCAGGTTATTAGTTTTGGATTTTGGAGCTTATGGTTAGAAAATTGGATCAGGTTCATATTTGTGCATCTGATGTGCAGAATTGTCTTTAATTCCTCAGAACCAAATCAATTCAGTTAAAGAAACAATGAGAACTCCCAGTAGTATTTGTGGTGAGACCTGAAGGAGAGTTAGTGTAGAAAAAACTGAAACCTGAGTGTAAGCACAGTCCCTCAAGGTGCCGTGTTAACAACTGTGATTTCATGGTCCAGCTACTAGTCATGTGTAGACTCTACTGTGACTGTACTATATTCTGCCATGCTGGTTCTCACTGCAGAATGTGGAATGCATTCATAGGATGCACTCCCTAAGCACAAATTAAATGCTTACTGATTGAATGAAGCATTTGGGGAAGGAGATTGTTTAACTACTGGAATCATTACTGAGGGCCTCCTGAACATGGATGTCTCTTGTGAGAAAAAAAATACAAAAGCGGAAGAGACAAAGATCACGTTGTATCCACTTGAGCAGATTTTGAAAGAGATTTCTCTCTGTATTCTGAGGCCCCTTTGATTTTCATCCCTTTTCATCTGTTAGGAGAAATCCCTTCTGCAGATGGTCCCCTTGGATGAAGGTGCCAGCGAGCGACCCCTTCAGGTCCCCAAGGAGATCTGGCTTCTAGTAGATCACTTATACAGATATGCATGTCACCAGGTGAGTGTGAGAAAACCTTTCCTGAAACTTCAGAATGTGTATAAATCCTATAGGAAATTATAATGCAACCTCCATAGCACTGTCCAACCTCTAAAGCATATAAGCTAAGCAGGTACCTGAGACCACACTCTGAGTTTATGCACTTTGCCCTGAACAACTGAGTACTCCAGTCTGATGCCTATTTTAGGTGCCCTGTAGCCAATTGCAAATTTTAAAATTGAAGCAAACTTCCAAGCCCATTTCTTTAACATAGCACTGAGCTTTCTTTTCAATCCTATACTAAAACACTAGCCATGCCCAATTCATTCCCTAAAAGAAAGAACTTTCTTTGACCATGTTGAAGGTACTGTTCTCAGTTTTACTTAGACCAATATGACTTGAAAACCAAGTTTTATCAGGAATGTGCCATTTCCTCCTTTCCGGGCATCCAATTCTGTCCACATTTGGTATGCTTGGGATTATGTAGGGTACACTCTGCCTTATTTTTCGGAAGCTCAGTGGACTGCCTGGCTTCCTGATCTAACCATGTAGTCCCTTGCCCTATCAGAGGCTAACATGTCATTTTTGTTTTTTTTTTTTTTTTTTTTTTGGTTTTTCGAGACAGGGTTTCTCTGTGTAGCTTTGCGCCTTTCCTGGAACTCGCTTTGGAGACCAGGCTGGCCTCGAACTCACAGAGATCCGCCTGGCTCTGCCTCCCGAGTGCTGGGATTAAAGGCGTGCGCCACCACCGCCCGGCAACATGTCATTTTTGAACAGGTCATTTTCTTGCTTGAAATAAGCTTTCACATGGATTATAGAAACGCTAAAGGAAAACAATGCTACACCCATACCTCCTTCCCTAACCGTTAGTGCATGCCCCACCCCTCATCTTTCTTCTGCTGCCCTCCCAGTTTCTGGGCAAGCTTCATAACTTAAGTGGATGGATAGCTTGCCTTGTTCCCTTCATTCTGATTTCTTTGGTAGGAGGACCTGTTCCAAACCCCTGGAATGCAGGAGGAGTTACAGCAGATCATTGATTGTCTGGATACCAGCATTCCTGAGACAATCCGTATCCTTTCTGCTCAAGGCTTGGGAGGCTGGACAGATACGTGGCCAAAGTCTTTTCCCACCTGCATTTGATGTTTGTGTTTCTACAATGATTTTTGTCAGTGTCTTATTCTAAGATAGTCACTGACTATCCAATTATTTTCTCAAAACCTTTCAGGAACTTTTAGTCTCTCTCTTTGTGTTGGACTAAGAGGGTGGGTAAGAACAACTTTGAGTGAGCATGGGACATAGGCTCCATAGCATGAGTACTGCCATCCTTCAGCCAGCTGGTCATTGCTGCTAACCTTCCCACCCACATGTTATCACTAGGGCAGGAAGAAGGATGAGAAAAACACTGGCAACTAGTTTATACCCCATCCAGTGGACCCTATCATTGTGCAGGGTGTCTCCCTGAGTGTCTAGTTTAGTGAAGGGACTCTAAAGGGACTTTGGCCAATTCTGTACCTACTTGGCTGCAGAGTACCTGGACCAGTCAGGAGCAGTGTGTCCTAAAAAAAAAAAGAGGGAGAGAAACCATCCCTAGAGAGGCTTGAGGAAGGGAGCCAGTCAGATGTGTGTGTGGCTTTTCTCTGGGTCCCTCTCCCCTTGACTCGAGGGGATGCAGCTGGCAGTAATCACTCTGTGGCTGAAGCACTGCTCATTTTCCTGGAGGCCCTGCCAGAGCCCGTCATCTGTTACGAGCTGTACCAGCGATGTCTTGACTCTGCTCACGATCCTCGGATCTGCAGACAGGTGAGTCTTGCTGCTCTGAGGATATGCCCCGTGCAGGTTCTCCCAGAGAGAAATCATCGGTTTTACAAAGCTACGTGATAGAATGGGCCTGGGTCTGTCATTCATCACAGAACACCATTGTTCAAAGTTACAACCCTCGAGCCAGGCGTGGTGGCACATGCCTTTAATCCCAGCACTTGAGAGGCAGAGGCAGGTGGGTCTCTGTGAGTTCAAGGCCAGCCTGGTCCACAAATCGAGTTCCAGGAAAGCCAGGGCTACACAAAGAAACCCTGTCTTGGAAAAGAAAAAAGTTAAGACTGTGGGAGCCAGTGAGATTGTTCAGTGGGTAAAGTGTATCCCACTAAGCCTGATGACCTGAGTTTGATCCCCAGAACCGAAATGGTGAAAGAATCAAGTCCCACTAGTTGTTCTCTGATCTCCTCAAGTGCCCTGCCCTCGACACACACTATAAATAAATGAAGTCGAACCCCTTGATTTTAGGTACTATTATTTTCTGTTCTAGTGGAATGTTTTCTAGCTGATCTATTTCTGTTAACAGAAAATTTAGTGGGGTGGTTACTTGAACCCTTGGGGTATTTGGCAAAGCTAATGGAAAGTACAGTTCTAGCTGTCATTACCAGGAAAAGTGGGTAGCAGTTGGGAGCCTTTCTTCCTCCTCCTCCTCCTCCTCCTCCTCCTCCTCCTCCTCCTCCTCCTCCTCCTCCTCCTCTCCTTCTCTTTCCTTCTTTCCTTCTTTCCTTCTTGGTATGTTTTTAATCTTGAGAAAAATTTGGTCTACAATGGCTGAGACTAGCTGTGAATCACATTGGTGAGTGTTGGTAGGAGGTACTCATCATTGCCAAGTAATTGTAGAGAAAAACGCTTAAGTTGACAGATGCCTTTGCTGTTGGGGAAAAAGGAAAAAAAGAACAGATGAACACTTACCTTCTGGTGAGGCACTGTGGGAACATGACTCTAAGGTGAGTGGATGACCAGGTCATTGAATAGAGAGAAACCGAACCAGACTCACTTCAGAGTTATAATTCAGTAGGTAATATACTGGTCATGAGTAAGTAATAGAGTATAGTGACAGACAAATGGGGCCTATAAGAGTTAGATTACAAAATGTTCTTATGGCAGCTATAAATTCTTATTCCCTTCAAGCTATTTACCTCACTACACACTCCTCTTTAATAAACAGGTAATTTCCCAGCTTCCAAGATGCCATAGAAATGTTTTCCGCTACTTGATGGCATTCCTTCGTGAACTCTTAAAATTCTCTGACTACAACAATGTCAGCGCCAACATGATCGGTAAGGGTGCTTCACAAGAAAGTCTGTGTGGAGTGTTTGCTCAGAATAATCTGTAGGCATCGTGCATAATGTATACATACCTATTTGATATTCGGGAACATGGGAGTCACCTCCCTCCTGCTGTTCTTGTTCCCTGCACCCCGAACCTTGAGGTTTTGCTAAGGTCATGTCTGACAATGGGTTTCCCCTTTTCTTTCTCCTACCCTCCAGCTACTCTTTTCACTAGCCTTCTCCTAAGGCCTCCACCAAACCTCATGGCAAGACAGACTCCAAGTGACCGCCAGCGTGCCATCCAGTTCCTTCTGGGCTTCCTGCTCGGGAGTGAGGAAGACTAAGTCTTTTCCTATCTGAGATTCTAGAGGAGGAATATCTTGGGCTCCGAGTATTTCAAAGTGATTTGAAAAATCATGACACAAAAAGGGTCTACTGCAGGATCTTAAGTTCTGTTAATAGTACAAAGGGAAGAGTTTCTTAATCCCTCCTCACCATATCCTACACAGCAAAATCCTTTTAGACATATATTGCAAAGCCAAAGTTACCATATTTTGGTGTTTTGTGTTTACTCTTTGTAAAGCAAAGAGGTCTGTATTTACAGTCCTTTACCTAGGGCTGTGTTTTCTGCCCTGCTTCCCAGTCATCATGATTATCTTTAATACCCTAGGCCTAGATGGTGAGGCACTCCCAGTCTAGGCCTACAAGCACTACTTGCTGTAACTCAGACTTGTCTGGAGTCCTTTGTATCATGCACTTTGGATCCACCCTCACCCCATGTCACTACTTCACACTCCTCCTCCATTCATCCTATGACTTTGAAGGAAGCCTGGATGAGGCTAGTGACTCCATGGGTGTCCTCATCAACGAGGCTCACTGTCTACATGTGATCGTTCCATGCATTTGTGCATTTCTACTACAATGATGTCTGTGTGTCACTGTAACGTTGGCCTTCTTGTGGATCCGCACTTGGTGGAGCCGTATTCCCTTGTCTCAATCATATTAGCTTACATAATTTTATGACTGTAGAGATGGCATCCCACTGATGTGAGAAAATCACAATAGCAAGGAAAGCACTGTGAGTATTTCGGGAGTGAAAATGCCCATGCTTGGCAGTCCTGCTTCCTACTTCCCTTTACCTGTTCGTGTCCACACTTGACATGAGGAGTAATCCTGGATGTTAGGGAACCCATCTCCCACTAGAAACCCGCTTCCAGAATAATGTTTGCATCACAGTCTAAAAAGGAGCCTGTGCACCTCAAGTGAGGCCCCTGGATCTTTCCTCCTCCCCCAGACCAAGTATTGAGGGGAACCCTCAGAACCCTTTCTCCTATCTTCTGAAGTATCAGGGGGAGACATTGCCCTCTCTCAGCAGGGCTGACTCTGGGCTCCATATCTGGCTCCTTCAAGTAAAGAATTTAAAGACTGCCCTTGCCTCCTAGTTACTCTATCTAGTGCTGTGTAAAAGAGACTGGTCAGTGGGACCAGCCACACACATTACCTCTCCCACCTTAAACGACTCTGCAGTTTTCATTTCATTCAAGCCTTGTGGGACAGACAGACTTTCTAAAAACTAGTATGTTGGTTGACTAACAAACCACCAGCTACTGACTGCAGACTGCCTGGTGAAATTGGCTTGCTTGGTTTTCTTTCATCGAAACCAACCCAAGTTGTCTCATTCTTGCCTATTAACATTGGGTGGAAGGAACTTGTATAAGGCTCGGGTACTGGTTCCATGACTCTTGTAGCATCCAAGGAGAGGGCCAGGGAAACATCCACCATCAAATGGTTTTCCAGTTCCCTCATCTCCTCAAAATTGAGTTCTTTGGAGAACAAAAGGTATGTATCCTGCAATAGACCGCTTAAGCCCTTACCCAAATGAGAATTGGGAAATCAATCGGAGTCCAAGTGTTGGTGCCAGCTCACTGAAAATCTGACTGGTCAACAGTTAGTTAGTGGAAGACTGAGAGGGAAGAGTCTTGTCACTCTTAGGCCAGAAAGTAACCACCAAAAAAGCAGATGATAGGGGCTAGGGCAAGGTGGTCCACAGGGAAATGCCTCTCCTGTGCCCATTTTATAATATCTTGCCAACCTTGGGTGTTTGGGTGACCAAGAATATGGTTAGTAGGGGCTCTGTGAAGCATGCATGTAGTGTCCTTCCTTCATCAGGCCAAAGCACCAACTTGCTTCACTGCCTCAACCTTTTGTCCAGCTTGGCCTGGGATGTATATAGGGTTGAGGGTTTTAGACAATCTCCAGGTAGGGGATACAAAACAGATCAGATGGAAGAAACCTGCTTCCCTACCCTGCCGATTCAGCACGCCAACCTCCAATCCCTAATTCCTCCAAGGTACTATTTCATACTTCTTCTGAATTAAGGACTTCAGATCCAGCTGGTAGAGAAAGACTCAGCACCTAGTGTCTTAGGGAAGAAATGATTCAGATCTATTGGGTGATATTGCATTGGTTTCCCTTTTACTCTTTTCTGATTCTTAACCTGAAGTTCTTTGTTATATTTCACAAAAATGTCTTGGTCACTAAGCAGAGCTGCTAGTGGGATTCTGTATTTTGTGTCATCTTTTTTATTATAATTTATTGCAATTTTTCTGAATAAATATATGTTGTGTGAAAAATCATTGTGAACTTAGAAAGAACTGATGTGGGGAGACTTATGTCACCTGGTCTCACTTGGTTTTTTGGTAGTCCCCATCAACTATACCTGTACCTGTCACCACTCAGCTTACATAGAAATGCCATTTTAAATTTTTGCACTGGGTCTGTAATTAGTTACCATGCACAAAGCCTTGGGTTTGGTCCTCGGCACCAGGACCACAAAAGTGTGTTTTCCTGGGCTGATGAGATGATTCCACGGGTAAAGTTACTTGCCATCAAGCCTGATGCCCAGAGTTCAGTTCCAGAACCCACGTGGTAGAAGGAGGGAACTGACTCCTGAATATGTCCTCTGACCTCTACACATGTGTTGTGGCGTGGTCACATAAATAAATAAAGTTGGGGCAGGAGAGATGTCTCAACAGTTAAGAGCACTAACTGCTCTTCCAGTGGACCCAGGTTTGGTTCCCAGCACCCACATCTGGCAGCTCACAACTGCTATAACACCATCTCCAGGGGATCTAACGGCCTCTGCAGGCACCTGCACACATATGGTGTGTGTACACATACACACAAATAAAACAATAAAAATAAATATTTTAATGAAAAAAATAAAAAGATGTATTTTCCCTAAGAGATGAGAAGCCATGTATTTTCAGAGACTGATAAAGGAGTCATGTACTTTTGGGGGTCAGCAAAGATCCTTATTTTGACCATGAAGATTCAGGCAACAGTGAGTTCATCTATTCCATGACACACCCCACCCCACCTCCTGGGATGGGATGTGCAGTGGAATCCCACTGTATTGCTGAAGCTGGTCTTGAACTTCTAGACTCAATCAACCCTCCTGATCCAACCTCCTTTGTAGCTAGGGCTATAGTCACAAACCATCTTGCCTGGTTGAATGTTGATCCTTAATCCTATAAATGTCACATCCATGATCCAGCAGCTCCAGAAGTATGACAAGTCCTAATATAAACATTTCAGAGGAGCCCAGTTGCCCATGCTGTCAGCCTAGCTGGATTAGATGTGTGTAGCATGAATCTTAAAAAGTTCTTATTAATAAGATCAAACCCGGACCAGGTATTGGGGTGAATTCTGGAAGATCAGAGAGACAGAACAAGCCACAGCTAACCTCACCTGGCCAACTTCTCAGCTGGTCTTGTTTCCTCAGACTGGACACTTCTGTGTCCTCATCCCAATGGCTCTCAGCTGAACTGCTGCTCGAAATCCTGAAGCTTAACCAGCTAAAAGCTTAACCAGACAAATGCTTCTTGTTTCTGATCTTCACACCTTATATATCTTTCCTTTCTACCACCACTCCCTGGGATTAAAGGCGTGAGTCACCATGCCTGGCTGTTTCCAATGTGGCCTTGAACTCACAGAGATCCAGAGGGATTTCTGTCTCTGAAATGCTAGGATTAAAGGTGTGAGTGCCACCATTTTCTAGCCTTTGTATCTAGTGGCTGTTCTGTCTCTGACCCTAGATAAGTTTATTAGGGTGCACAATATTTTGGGGAACACAATACCACCACAGATGTGACTCCCAAAGAGCCTGTCTTCACATAATCCATTTTATAATTTCTGAAAACCAGTTTATTACTTGGGGTAATGAGGTGCATATATTTACCAAGACTTTGGGGAGGCTCTGGTATGAGCTCTCTGGCACGTGGAGGGGATGCTTGTGAGTTGAACAGGACACCAATGTTTCCTGGCCCATCTACAACATGAATTTGTAGCTTCTGATTTCATTACCCTGGAGACTAAAGAAGCTTCAGCTGGAGGTTTCTTCTCAGCCAGGGCCTTTTTCCAGTTCCCGCCCTCTGTGAGGCTGCCAGATGCATGTGCTGACTCAGTGTTGTTAGGAATCATTGTGGGGGTTTTCTAGCTCCACCCAAAGGCTTGGCAGAAGAAGGCGTTTCCTCCTGTGAGTGGCAACTGACACCCAGCAGTTTCTGTGTTAGCAGGGGGCAATGTGGCATGCCAGGCGCCAGAGCTGCCCTTACCTGAAGTTAGAGAGATTCCATTAGAGCCTTTTTGTTGCAAGGCAAGTTGAACAGGCTCTTGGTGTGGCTTAATAATCCATAGCCACATAGTGTAACTATAAAACCACAAAATGTTAAGGCGAGAGCCTCAGTAAACGATCTAATCCATTGTCATTGTTCCAATAGGGAGTTTCAGGGGGTCAGTGATTGACCTGTCATGTAGTATGATGGGAAGAAAAGGCTTAAGCTTCACAGGTTGACATGGGTCAATGAACACTACATAACCTTAACCTGTACTCCACGGTTAACATTTAACCACAGTTGTCTTGAGTCTGCTGTTCCATCCAGTTTCTGCCACTTCTTTATTGTGAGTAACTTCGCACTAGTTACCCTGTAGTTTTCTTGCCTGTAAAATGAAACAAGTATAATATTGGTCTTATGTGGTATAATTACATCAGTCATGTCACTTCCTTGTTAAAAAACAATCCTGAAGCATTACCCAGGAGATTTAGAATATTGTCCTGACTTTCTCCTGGCCTTCAAGGTCTGGCATTGTTAAATGGAAAGTAAATATGTGCCAGCAATAGTACATGGTACATAGAAGCTGCTATATGGATTCCCCACTCCCAGATTTCTGTTTCTATCAAACTGACTGCACCTAAGGCTTTAGATTTCTTACTTAATGCTAATAACCTTGTTCACTAGGCGAGAACCAGCTTGTACTCAGTCTATCCAACTCTCCATCATCATCTGACTATGAGACATGCCACCACACCACACCTAAGCTTCTGTATTTCAGACCTTATCTGTAACTTATTTTCATATTATTATTATTGTTGTTGTTGTTATTAGTGTGTGTGTGTGTGTGTGTGTGTGTGTGTGTGTGTGTGTAGACCAGGGAACAACTTTCAGAATTCAGTTCTCTCCTTATACTGGGATTCGGGGATTGAATTCAGGTTATCAGGCTTGTGTGAAAAGTTCTTGTCACTCACTGGCCCATCTGGGTGGCCCCCAGAAACCTTTTGGAAAGTGGAATTGGGATATAACTTAACACCAAATATAGTGGTATACATCTGTAAACCCAGCGTTTGCTTGGGAGGCCAAACCAATTTCGAAGCCAGCCTGGGTTATATGCTGAGATCAAGGTTAGTCTTAGCTAATTAACAAGACCCTGTCTTGATTGATTGGAGTTGGTTTGTTTTTTCATTCATTTCTCTGTGAGTGTGAGTGTGTGTGTGTGTGTGCGCGCGCGCGCGCGTGCTCACTTATAGGCACGTACAGGCATGTGAAGGTGCCCACAGGAGCAGAAGATGGCATTGGATCCCCTGGAACTGGACCTGTGATTACAGGTAGTTGTGAGTTACTTGATGTGAGTGCTGAGAACAGAACTCAGATCCTCCTCAGGACAGTATGGGCTTTTAACACTGAGCCATCTCCTTAGCCACACCTACTCAAATTAAACCACCACCAAAAAGGAATGAATAACAAGCACACCCATGTGAAACACCTGGCTGCTGTCCAACTTGAGGAGCCGCAGTGGCTGCTCCCCCCATTCCTCCCTGCTAGCTTCTTGCTCTTTTAAGGAGCTTTGTCGTATCCTGTGTGCCTACCTTCTACCCCTCTCTGCTTTGTGAGTAAATACCTTGTTTTGGCCTTTGTTACCTGGGCCACCTCCAACTCCTTACCTGAATTGATTCTTAGCCCACAGTGTTACTTTCTGTCTCCTCTGTCCTGGGGAAACTATTCCCGTCCCTCTGGCCCGCTCAGTAAAGAAAGGGAGTTTGCCTGCTCCTGAATCATGCTTTGAAGCCATGTTTCTGGACTGTTTGTTTCCTTCCTCATCTGCAGTTGAGGTGAGTGGTTCTCAATCCTGGCCTTCATTGTAGTCATCTACAGCTATGGTTCTCAAACTGTGCTCCCCAAGGACAGCAGCATCAGCAACACCCGGAAGCTGCTCTAATGGCTGCAGCGTGTAAAAATTACCACTGCCATGGCCCCACTTAAGACCCTTCAATGAGATTTCTGTCTCAGGTCTTAGGCATAAAAATACCTTTAGAGCTTCCTAGGACATTGGTCCTCACACTACAGAGAGTCACCTGAGGACTTAAGAACTACCAGGAAGACTTGAACTCAACTCCGAATTTCAGAGTAGGTCTATGGGTGGATATCTTGTTCCATGTTCTGTTACTATAACAGAATACTTGAGGCTGGGTAATTTAGATGAGATCGGGAATAATCAGGGTGGTATGGCCGTAAAGAAGACTAGGAATTTAAGAGGCATAGATATTTATTTTGACTGACAACTGTGGAGGTTGGAAGATCCCAGGAGCATGGCACTGGGATGTGCTTGGCTTCTGGTGTGGGCCTCCTGGTTCTTCAACTCTTAGCAGGAAATAGAAGGGCAAGAGGAGACATTTAGAAGTGAGAAAGAAGGACTGACCTCACTCTAGGTTACCCATTCCCACAAGAAACACATTAATCTCTGTCCTTATGAACCCAACCCCTCCCATTAGGTCCTACCTTCTGACACTGCTGTGACTGGGGACTGAACCCCAACATGAATTTTTCTGAAGACAAGTATATTTAAAGCCTAGCAGGGGAAATGACAAGCATTTGTATTTCTGACATGTTCTCAGGTGTTCTAGTTTCATTTCTCTTGCTATGATAAAATATCCTGACAAAAAGCAACTTAAGGGAGAAAGGGTTTATTTTTAAGAGAGAAATGGTTTATTTTAGCCCACAATTCTAGCTTACAGCCCATCACTAACAGGAAAGTCACAATGGTAGGAGCCTGAAACAGTTAGTCCTATTACATCCATAGTCAAGGTCAGAGAGAATCAGATGCATTCATGCTTGCATGCTTGCTTGTGCTCAGCTTTATTTCTCTACTTTTATACAGTTCTAGCCCCCCTGCCTAATGAATGGCACTGCCCACAGTGGGCTAGGTCTTCCCACATCAATTAAGACACTCACCTAAGACATGTCCACAGTCCAACCCAATGTATACAAACCCTCATTGAACCCCTCTTCCTAAGTGATTCTAGGTTGTGTGAGGTTGACAATCAAAGCTAGCCATCACACCAGGTAAGGCTGAGGCTGATGGACCAGAGACCACACTGGTTGCCTGTTAACCTCCACAATACACTTATCATTTGTATTGCCCTGTCTACCTCACCCCCTGCCATCATTCCTGACAATGGGGATGTCTACATTAATAACACTGTTTCAGAGCCTCTGAAACCTTCACCTCCATCCTCTTTTGATACAAGGTGTCACTACATAGCCCAGACTAGTCTCAAAACCAGCAGCAATCCTCCCACCTAGATTAAACCACCACCAAAAAGGAATGAATAACAAGCACACCCACGTGAAACACCTGGCTGCTGTCCAACTTGAGGAGCCGCAGTGGCTGCTCCCCCCATTCCTCCCTGCTAGCTTCTAGTGCACCAGGTCTAACTCGCCTCGTGTAGCCATCTACCCCATGCATAGGCTTCCTACAGACCAACTCGTGTTCCATTCTGTGGAACTAGATCTTCTAATGAGTCATTTAGGCTTCTTCACACCCATTAAGCCTCTTCTCCAGGGCTGACCTTTTCTTAACAGTTCTACTCTGCTTGTCCATAACTGCCTTTCATGGTATCTTATTATTTGCCATGGCCTTAAATATCACTACAATGATCCCGACTCTAAATGTCTATTTCCAGCTCATCTCTCTTTTTCTGCCCAATGTGTCAAATTAGTTGGCTGATATCTACCTTTGAAAAACCCATAGGCATCACAAGCTTCACATGCGCAAAATGAACTTTTACCCCAAATACATGTATTTCCACCCAATCTCAATCCTCTATCAGTTTCCTTCAACTCTAAGTATGCTAATGCAACCTATCCAATGGCTTAGGCTAAACATCTAGGTTAACTTTAGTTCCTCTCTTTCCTTCCAACTCCACCTCAGTGTTGGTACCACACATTCATCTTTCTCATAACCTCCACTGTCAACACACTATCCAGGCCACCATAATCCCTTGGCATGGCCTGTTGTCCCCCGTCTCCTACCTGGTCATCATCTTTCTGTGTTGCCCTTCAGTCCATCCTATAGCGGGCAGCATGATTTAAGACCATCACTCTCCTGAACTCCTAATTCATGAAACTGACACAGTGGGTCAGATCTCAGAAAAAAAGAAAACTTAAATTTTCCCAAGGCCTACCAAGCCTTGAATTTGATGGGTGCTAAGTCTCTGTGTACACAAGAATCACCTGGAGACAGGGTTCAAAAGCAGGTCTGCGGGCCTCACTCTCAGAATTCTGCTTTGGTAAGACTGAGGTATAGTAATCCACACTCGACATCAGTGGTTCTCAACATGTGGGTTGTGACCCCTTTGGGGTTGCATATCAGATATCCTATATATCAGATATTTACATTGCAATTCATAAAAGTATCAAAATTACTGTTTTGAAGTAGCAATGAAAGGATTTTATGGTTGGGGGGGCACCACAACATGAAGAACTGTATTTAAGGGTCACGACATGAGGAGGTTTGATGTATTAGTCAGGTTCTCTAGAGTCACAGAATTTATGGAATGAGTCTGGGGGGGGATTTATTGGAAAGATTTACAGGCTGCAGTCCAACAATGTCTAGCTGTGAACGGAAAGTCCAAGAATCTAGTAGTTGCTCAGTCCCACGATGAGATTGGATGTCTCAGCTGGTCTTCTGTAGATGCTGGAATCCCAGAGAGGTAGGCTCCAATTCCAGTGAAGGAATGCATGTGCTGACAAGGTGAGGGCAAGCAGGTGAAGAACGAACCTTCCTTCTTCCATTGTCCTTATGTAGGCTTCCTGCAGAAGGTGCGGCCCGGATTAAAGGTGTGCCTTCCAGTTTCAAGGTCTGGATTAAAGTCTGTTTCATCCAGCCTCAAGATCCGAATCAAAGGCATGTTGCCTCAAGATTCAGATCACAAGTGTGGCCTCCATTTCTGGATTATAGTTCATTCCAGATATAGTCAACTGGACAACCAAGAATAGCCATTACAGGTGAGCACCACTGCCCTAAAGCATCCAAGAGCACTTGATGCATGATTATTTGACCATACTTTGAAGAATTCTGCCCTGAAGTATCTTATTCATCTACCAATAACCCTTATCCATTACTGCTAACATACTCTGACACTGTTCTTTACCTCTCTCAGTGAGCTGAGACTTCTTTTCCAACTCAAGCCTTTATACAGGATGTAGAGTAATTCCCTCTTTGCCTCACATTTCAGATTGCTGCAGATTCCAGCTTGCTGTGCCTAACACTAGCTCACCATTTTGCCCCATTTCTCACCTCCCAATCCTTGGCTTTCTTTCATGGCATTGTGGCTGACTACCCCTGTGTCCATCACATGTGGCTCCATGAGCCTCTTATCCCCATCCAGCTGATCTTTTACATGTTCCACTAAGAACTAAAGAGATAGGAAATGTTATTGGCTTTTCCTTTAAGCTCCAATATGAGTTCAAAACCCAGATCTGCCATTCATATATATCTTTTTTCCTTAGGCAAAAGTTAATTGATTCTCTCTCTCTCTCTCTCTCTCTCTCTCTCTCTCTCTCTCTCTCTCTCTCTCTCTCTCAACATTTTCCTCAGCTTCATTGAGATACAATTGGCAAGTCGAAATTTTTATACATTTAGTTCATTTTATGTTGCTATAACCAACTACCTGAGGCTGGGCACTTATCTACAGAAGAAGTTCCTACAGCTCAGCATTTGGGTATCTCAGGCATGGTGCTGGAATGTGCTCAGCTCTAGTGAGAGACTTCTGGCTACATCACAACATAGTGAGTTACATCATGTAAGGAGCACTGCAATAGGAAGAGATCACATACATGGAGGAAGCAAGAGTTTTGGGGGGCCAGCTCTTCTCTTTTAACAGCAACCCACTTATGAGAATTAACCCAAGTCCTATGAGAACTACATTAATCCCTTTCAAAGGCAGCACCCCCAGTGATGACTATGTTCCACCTCTTCAAGATTCCTGCCATCTCAACACCAGGGACCAAGCTTACAATACATGAAGTTGGGCTTGATACACTCAAAATATGTCCAAACTGCAGTAATCCCACTCTTAGAATAGAAGCAATAATAGTCCTCCTCCTCCTCCTCCTCCTCATCCTCCTCCTCCTCCTCCTCCTCCTCCTCCTCCTCCTTATAGACTCATGATGATGACAAACTCAGTTAATGTATCTTAAAGGCTTAGAACAGCCCCCTGGTAAACAAGTGCTCAATAAAGGGCAGCTAACCTAATTATTCCAAAATGTTCCATTGGCTTCCAAGCTCCGACCCCTCATCTGCTGCCATTCAGTTCTCAGTAGATAACAATACACTTTGTAAACATGTCAAAGCTATCTGGCAAAGGCAGCCCTCTCAAGAGCTGCCCCTGCACATCACAATATCTCTATCTTCACCCCACCCATCTTTCTTACTTGTCTCCGAGATAAGTGGTGTTCTTCCTCGCTAAGGCCAACTCTTCCATCTATGCCTTTGAAGCTTTCTCCACCCACCTTTGCCAGACTTTCTCCCATCAACCCTGATACTTTCTCTTGCATCTTCAATAACAGTAATTCATTTTGATAAGTATTTCTGGGGTGCCTCCTATATGTATTGTTGCTATTGAGGGTGCTAGAGCCATAGAAGAAGTAAGCAAGACAAAGTCCCCACTCTGATGGTGCTTTCCTTGAGAGGGTGGAACAGCTGGAGGTGGACAGACACGCACAGAGTTAGCAAAGCACGGCAGAGAGAACACAGCAGCATGAGCACCAGAAGGTACAGCAAGATGACTTGCTCCGGGACAGTGCCTTCAAGGATGTAGCAGTAATCTTCCGAAATCCCCAGCAGCCAAAAGATACCTTATCTATATCTGACTGGTGGTGACACAATACATACCACAGAATCCAAACAGTCAGCCTCTGTCCAAGATTGTATCTCAACAAAAGAGGGGAGGAAACGTCCTGAGGCAGAAAAACAGCTTGTCTTGTTCTGAGGTCAGCAAGGCAGAGAGAGCACAGTGACAAGGAAGTTGTGCTGGGCAAGAGGTAGTTGGGGACTGGATCATGGAGAGCCTGAGAAGCCAAGGACAGGAGTTTCATTTTATTTCATATGCAACAAAAAGCTATGGATGTCTTTTCTCAGAAGAGTGATGTAGTGACCTCTCCTCTCTCTGCCTGTGTGTGTGTGTGTGTGTGTGTGTGTGTGTGTGTGTGTGGTATAGATAGATAGATAGATAGATAGATAGATAGATAGATAGATAGATATGATCCTTTCTTTCACAAGAGCTATAATGGTGCTACAGTGTTATAATGCATTTTTCATCACCTTTAGCCTTGACAGTGGTCTTATAAATTACTGCTTTATTCCCATTTCCACAGTTGAGGAAAGGCCCAAAGAGACTGTAATTTACTACTCTGATAACAACTGGGTAGAATATGACCCAAGAGTCCAAACTGGGCTGTTAGAAACAATTGTTATCTCCCGCACTGTAATGACAATGAATATAGGGGTGTGTGCTTCCCTTGTTAAAATAAAACACCTGAAATAATTAACTTAAAGGGGAAAGGGCTTCCTTAGCCCTTGATTTGAGAAGTTTGGTCCATAATTAAGGGATGGAATTTCTTTGGCCTTCTAACAGGGTGCAGAAGTCAATGGTGGGAAGTTCATGGTGGAACAAAGTCTCTAAGCCAGGACAAAAAGAAGGGATCGGGGTCCCACAAGTCCTTTGAAGTGCATGCTCCCCACTTATCTAAGGATCTCTGGGGAGTCTGTTCACCCCAAGACAGACAGGACGATAGACCAAAGAACTGATTCTATCGGGGTCTAGTTCGGTGGATGAGTGAGTTTATTCCTGTTACTTACAGGAGCATGGGTGACTCACACGCAGCTGCATCACCAGAAAGCCCCTCCCTAGCATGAATGATGACTCAGAAAAGCTGCATCTGTGGAGTCTCCTCCCCGCCATCACCTTCCACCGCCTATGTACACTCTACCACTTCCCTAAACCGTGCGCAGTTGGAACAAGATGACGCGTAACTGGGGGCGGACTAGAGGAAGTGAGTGGCTGGAATCTCAGGGGAAGGTCTGATTACCTTCCCCTCATGTTTCCTATACAGAAACGCTAATAATCTCATGAAGGTCTCATGCAAGTAATCACAGCTGCTCTGATCCCAAGATGGCAACAGCCATGCCATGGCTTGAAGACAGTTTTACAACACTTTCCTAGTATCATCCCCCTGAGGTGATGGATCTTTAGGGATCATTCAACATCCAAACCACAGTAGTAAAGAGGCCGTTTAAATTCCTTTTAGCTTCATCCTCGACACATAGCATCAGCTCAATATCCTGCTGGTGGCTGATATTCAACTTAGCTTAGACTTTAACCAGCTTCTCCTGGTATCTTCCTCTCTCTCAAGGCCCAGGCCTAAACCTTTGCCTGCTCCAGGCCCTTGGGCCCCAGCTGTAGTCATGTACCAATTAGAGTTCAACAAGCACTTAACAGGCACTCACTAACTACGGGCTACTGTGGAAGGGTCGAAGGAAACTGAAATGGATAAGATGGGAGATAAGACAAATATGTGGACTCTTTTTTTAAAAGATAAGACACAGGGGAAAGCAGGGGTTAAGAATGCAGAAGAAGAGGGTTGAGGGATGGTGGATGGGAGAAAGGAAAGACGGTGGTGAGGGGTGGGAGGAAGAAAGGAGAAAAACGGAAGAGTTGGGGTATGGACGTAAATGTAGGAAGAGACAGCCGAAGAAATGGAGCCAAGATTGGGACAAAGTTTCCCACATCTGGGCCCTCTTTGCCCTTCCCCACCTCCTGGGTCCCCGCAGAATCCAACCTGTCATCACGTAAGATCTGAGTTGCAGAGCTTGAGATCCTCTGGCCCCTGCCTACCTTTTCAGTGGCCAGTTTCTCTCTCAGTTTATCTTGCGCCATCACTGCGTTTCGTTGATGCCCCGCCTCTCGGTCGATGCCCCGCCTCTCGGTCGATGCCCCGCCTCTCGGTCGATGCCCCGCCTCTCGGTTGATGCCCCGCCTCTCTGTCGATGCTCTGACTCTCTGTGTCCTTTCACTCCCACTCACCACAGAAGTTCCAGTTTTTCAACCTGGGCTTCAAAGCCCTCCTCAGTCTTTTCTGCCCACTTCTGTGGGTGAATCTCCCACTCTCAACCTTCCTATGCACTCCCCTCACATAAACCCACCTATATTCTACTGCCCAGTCTGTATCAGTCCCTTGGATCCCTCTAGCTCAGTGGTTCTCAGCCTTCTTAATGCTGTGACCCTTTAACATAGTTCTTCATGTTGTGCTGACCCCCAACTGTAATTTTGCTGCTGTTAGGAATCGTAAATATCTGCTATGCAATCCTTGTGAAAGGGTTGTGACCCACAGGTTGAGAAGCACTGGTCTAGCTCCTATAGCTACATCTGTTCAGGCTCAAGCCAATCTACTGTCATGTCCTCCAAAAAAGCTGCCTCCTGCCTCCTGCCTTCCTTGAACTTTCCCTCTAGGCCACTCTTTTAGAGCACCGCCTGTCAAAGAGTGTTGCTGCCCCTCAGGATTGGAAGTCCCAAGAGAGAGGGACCCAAACCGAGAATATCTGGAGTTTTCCCACAGTGCCTTGCAAAGAACAAATACTCAATAACATTTGATTAACAAAAATTATTCCTCAAAATACATGAAGATGCAAGTCTGTGTGCAGTATGTGTTCCTAAATGTGTATACAATTAATTATTCATTCTGAGTTCTGCTAACTTCAGAGAAACTTGCGTGTATGTATGTGAGCAGGTGGGGGATTAGTGGATTAAGGTAGTACAAGAAGATAACAGTTTTGTTTTGTTTTGGTTTGGTTTTTAGTATTTCGAGACAGGGTTTCTCTGTGTAGTACTGGCTGTCCTGGAACTCACTCTGTAGACCAAGCTGGCTTCGAACTCAGAGATTTGCCTGTCTCTGCCTCCCAAGTGCTGGGACTAAAGGTGTGTGCCACCACCACTCTCCTTAAGACAACAGTTTTTAATGGCCATGCAGTACTATCATTTCTCTTGGATTGCAGGCAACAAAATCAGTCTTGTTGAATTTGGGTTGGTTTTTAATGAGTATGGGGTTTTGTCTGCATGCATGTTCATGCACCATATGCATGTCTGGTGCCCAGAGAGCCCAGAAGGGGGAGTCAGATCTCCTGGAACTGGAATTACAGACAGTTGTGGTGGAATTACAGACATGTGGGTGCTGGGAATCAAACCCGGATCCTCTGGAAGAGCAAAGTGTTCTTAACCACTGAGCCATCTCTCCAGCCTTGAATTTGCTTTTTTTTTAACTTCACGATTTTATTTATTTGAGTGTATGTGTGTGAGAGAGAGAGGTATACATACATACATACCATGGCACAAGTGTGAAGTTCAAAGGACGATTTGTGGGAGTTGGTTCTCTCCTACCACCATGTAGGTCCCAGGCATCAAACTCAGGTTGTTAGACTTGGTGGCAAGCACTTTTACCTGCTAAGCCATCTCACTGGCCCTTGAATTTCCTTTTCTTAAAGATAATTCTCAAAATTCCTCAAAAAAATTAAAAAATGGAACTACCATATAATCCAGAAAACATACTTCTGAATATATATCTAAAATAATTTATAGAAAGTTCTTGAAGACATATTTGCTCACTCATGTTTATAACAACATTATTCACAATAGACAGAAGGCAGAAGCAACTGTATTATCTATCCATAAAGGGAGGAATAAATAGTATGTGCTGTGGATGTCTTTCTGTATGCTGTGAATATGTGTTGCTCTGATTGGTTGATAAATAAAATGCTGATTGGCCAATAACCAGGCAGGAAGTATAGGTGGGGTGAGCAGACTAGGGGAATTCTGGGAAGAGGAAAGGGGAGACAGAGTTGCCAGCCAGACACAGAGGAAGTAAGATGAGAATGTTGGACTGAGAAAAGGTACCAAGCTATGTGGCTAAACATAGACAAGAATTATGGGTTAATTTAAGTGTAGGAGCTAGTTAGTTACAAGCCTGAGCAATAGGCTAAACATTTTATAATTCATATAAGCCTCTGTGTGTTTATTTGGCACTGAAGGGCTACGGGACCGGGCAGAACACAAACTTCCATCTACACCTCCATGTGTGGATTTATTTGGGAGCTGGGTGGTGGGGCCTCCGAAAGGCCAAGAAACAACCAACTACACTCTCCTCTAGTGGAATTAAAGCCTGCTCAACAAGAGGGAAATCATGCCTAGTACTGAAAACCTAGCCAGCTACCCAAGGCAAGTGAAGTCATGGTTATTGGAAGAGACCCTACAACTGCCACTTTACTAAGCCAGCGTAATTCCTGCATTGTCAATATTTATCCTTATACCTATAGATAAATACAGCTCTCATCCCTCATCAAATAATATTTTTGAAAAATTGTGTCATGGAAAAACTGGTAAGATGTAACATTAAGTAGAAAAACCAGGCTAGGTGTAGTTCGGTAAATGTTCCCAATTTTCAAAAATCAAATTTTAAAATAATATGTACCCACAAAAATAGTGGATATGCAGGAAAAGAAACAGTAGAGTGAAGAGAGCCGACAGAATAATGGAAAATCTTTGCTATGTATTCCTCTGACAAAGAAATTAATACCTTCTAGAATATATAAAACACTCAAAATTAAGCATCAAAAGAACAAATATTAAGCCAGATGTGGTGGCACACACCTTTAATCCCAGATCAAGAGGCCAGAGGCAGGCAGATCCAGATGAGTTCCAGGCCAGGCAGGGCTATGTCGAGATACCTTGTCTCAAACAAAAAAAAAGAAAAAAAAAGAAAGAAAGAAAGAAAGAAAGAAAAAAAAAGAAAAGAAAAAAAACAAAAAAATTGTGAAACAAACAATAAATAAAATGTTTTTCAAAGAACAAATAATTCAACCTATAAATGTGCAAGTTAATTGAACAACAATTCTCAAAGGAAGTACAAATAGTCAGTAAGCATATGAAAGTGTTCAGTGTTTTTAGTCATCAGTGAAAGGGACATCCCACTCTCTGTAGTTCTCACTTTTCCTTAATAAATCCACATTTTCTCTGCTATAAAAAAAAAACCAGCATGGTAGTGGTGACACACACCTTTAATCCCAGCACTAGGGAGGCAAAGGTAGGTGGATCTCTGAGTTTGAGGCCAGCTTGGTTTACAGAGTGATTTCCAAGATAGCCAGAGCTACACTGAGAAACCCTGTCTTGAAAAACTACCAAAACAAACAGAAAATTATTTTGAGATTCCATCTAACCCAGAGTGGCTTTTATGAAGTAAACAAATACTGGTGAGTATTTGGAGAAAGAGGAACCCTTACATAGTGCTGGTGAGAATGTAAACTGGTACAGTGACTATAGAAATCGATTGGTGGTTCTTCAAAACACCTGAAAATACAACAACCATATGACCCAGATATACCACTCTTGGCTATACTGAAGGACTGACTCTAAGTCAACATACCTCAGAGATATGAACAACCATGTTTATTGCTACACTATTCACAATAGCTTGAAAATGAAACCAGCATAGATGGGCCATCAACAGATGAATGGATAAAGAAAATGAGATATGGATGCCCAATGGAATTGTATTCAGCCATAGAGAAAACAAAAACCATGGTATTCATGGGGAAGTTGGACAGAGCTGGAGATGATCATTTTGAACCAAATAAGACAGTCTCACAAAGGAAAAGTGTCACATGCTTTCTACTATGTGAAAACAAAAGTTAAAGAAGAATCAAAAAAAGTAGAATGGGGACTACTTGGGGGGAGGAGAGACCAAAGAAGGGGGAGAAGGGAAAAAGAGAGAGTGGTTAGGTTAAATGTGATCGAAGTACATGGCATGCATGTATGAAAACCTCATTGTGAAACCTACCATGTTGTTCAATTAATACATGCGAATAATAACAAACTGTTGACAGCAGTCAGTGTGGACCGTGACACTGTTGTCCATTATGACGTCAGAACGTGCATGGAGGGAAGTTTAGAGGTCATTACAATGGAAACTGGAAGGTTTGTCTTGACGCTGCACATTGCCTTTATACGGCAAGCAGACTTTTGCTTTAAATTACATGTGCACCACCACACCTGGCACAGTGACTTTAGGAGTGCTGCTGGTAACTATGACAAAGTGCACCCCCCAGCCACTCTTTGATGCCAACCTCAGCGATTTTAGTTAACTTTGCTATTTCTCTGGGTTTCTAGAGGTTTTTACAATGAGCCTGTGTTGCTTTTTTTGCTCAGAAAAAGATTAAGGAAAACATTATTTCATGAAAGAAAGAAATGTCTGTGTGTGGGAATGAATGAACACAGTGTGTAGTTCAAGCACGGAGGTGACTGGAGAAGGGCCTGGCCAGCCCATGTCCTCACCCTCACATTGAAGGGTGTCTCTCCTCCAACTTTGACAAAGAAGATCACTGATGTCCCATCTTATCTAGAAAGAGTTCTATGGCATATAAATCTCTACGACAGCCCCCGACACACGCACACCCCACCCACTTTACTGACAATGAGCTGCATCTAACAGTGTCTAACAGAGACTCTGGCTTTGAAGAACAAGGATCGCATGCATATTGCAGCTATGGCCAGTAGGTGGCAGCAGAGGATGACTGTTCTCTGGTTAGAAGCGTTTAAAACTGGAGTTATTTTTTTCTTATTTTGGCATCATTTCCTTTCTACTGTGGCTCAAAAGGCCAACAAAAACAAAGCCTTTTTTTTCAAGACTAAATTGAAACTGTCTAAATGCAGTGGAGATTTCAACCCTGTATTCCATAGAACACCACGCCAAATCAAATAACGTTTTCCTTTGTCAGTTATTTTCAAAGCTCCAACCACGGTTGGAAGGTAATCTTGCTGCCTAAAGCTAATGACTTAGATCTTCTGTAGAGAAGAGGATGAAAGTGACTGGACCAGCTGGAGAAGCGGGGTGGGGGTGGGGGGACCACAAATGAGAATGGGGAAGAAACAGAATGATCCCTAGCCATGTAACTAGAGAAGGAATACAAGGGACAGAGGAGGCTGAAGGTGGACGAGGTTGTTGTGAGTTGCAATAGAACTTTCCAAATTCATATGTTCAAGTCTTAACCCCCAGTACCCATGAATGTGAGCTAATGTGGAAAACACTTTTCCTAGCTTTCCTCCAACCTCACTAGCACGGAGGTGTTGTTGCAGGCTCCCTTTGCTTCTTGGCCCCACCACTCACTGGTGGCATGTGCTGGGGTTAAATCACATCTCTTCTTACACTGTACTCTCCGTTAACCTAGCTCATTCTCTTGCCTGTAGTTACCACCTGTGTGCTAACAAGTCCCAAACCTCTATCTGAAGCAGTGTCCATCCCTGCCTCCTTCCACTTCAGACCCATTTTCCAATGGTGTCATAACCTACTCGGTTTATGTTCTAAAGTCAGCTACTTAAGGAAAACATTTAATGATTCGGGGAGGGGGATGTCCCTTTGACTATTCCCAATGTGAAGTAATGTTCCCTCTTGTTTTTTAAGACAGGGTTCCTCTGTGTAGCTCTGGCTGTCCTGGAACTCACTGTGTGGACCAGGCTGGCCTCAAACTCACAGAGATCCACCTGCCTCTGACTCCTGAATGCGGGAATCAAAGGTATGCACCACCACACCTGGCTGGCACACGCTGCTCTCTTTAAATGTAGGAATCATGCTCACTCCAGGAAGGTGATCATCCCACAAAACATACCTACTAAAAGGGCAACAGAGTGACATCTCATATTGATTCCAGAACACATTTGCTTAGTTCAAGCATAGTGCAGAATACTTTCTACCAGCATTTTCTCTTTTTATGAAGACATAAATTGGGTTGAGTTGAGACTAAGTGAATGCTTATATGTCGCCACCTGCTAGAGAGCTCCACTCAGATGTCCCACATCTATCTAGTACTGAACACATCACACCACCACAAGCCTGTCTTTTCCTGAGTTGTCTGTGTCCTCGGTGAATGGCAGTATAATCCTACCAACAGAAATAGTCTGGTGTAGGTGGTGAGGGCCGATGGGAGAGAACACACCTCTGTGTAATGGCCCTAGATGGGGTGCTCAGGGACAGCCTGGGAAACCCAGAAAGCCAAAACAGGCTGCTTTGTGGGAGTAGACACAGGGCATTCTTACAGAGAGACCTTAGCCAGAAGCCTTGCCCACCTGCCTAGCCACAACAACTCTAGTGACAATGTCTAGTGTTATACTACACAGTATGTCTATATGTAATTTGCCTCTGAACAAATCCTGTAGAATTCTGTTCTAGTGGCTCTCGAGTGGGTAAGCCATGGGCCAAATCCAACATACCATCTGATTCTGTAAATAAAGTTTGACTGGAGCGTAGCAATGCTATTTTTTCCATGTTATCTATAACTGTGTTTTACTACAATAAGAGATTTTAGTAGTTGCCACAGAGACCCACAAACAAAATCATTTACTGCCTGGTCCTTTACCAAAATTTTCCTAAACGTTGTAATCTAGACTGTTCTGCTCTGAGCCCCACCAGTGAAGTCTGGGCCCTTTAACACAGGCTTTGGTAGTAAGTCTATGCCATCCAACGTTTAACTCAAAGGAATCCACATATAAATGCTCAGAAGACCAACAGAAAGATAACAAAAATGGCTCCGGTCAGCCATTTTGACCCTGATCACTCACATCCAGAGTGAGCATGGAGTGGATGGGAATGGGTGCACCTGCTGTTCCCACATCTTTCTCAGTCCTTGTGCGCATCTCACTGTTCACGCTTCTCATTGTGCTGAACTGGTTCTCATGTCTGCACTCAATCAACAGTGCTGGGACGACTGGATAGCCATCTGGAAGAATCCAGAGTTGGAGCCATACCATACACTGAGAACAAGATAAATTCTCACCACCACAGACTAAGGGGTTTCCTCTGCCTAAGGAGGTCCCTGGAAGGATGATTAAGTTAGAGACCCAGAAGATAGGCAAATGCCTTGTGGGAACCCGGGGGTTGGGGTTTGATGAAGCTAGTATACAACAGGCAGACAGACCCCTTAGCTGGAAAGAAGTTGGTCCAGGCGCTTCACTTCGAGCCAACAGTGTGTATATACACAATGTGTATATGTTGGATTTGTCCAGGAAGTAGGGCTAAGGCTGACATTCTCAGAGGGAGCAGAGCAGGTCAGTGGCTGCTGACACAAGAAGAGCACAAGCCCCTCAGCCAGGATGTTGAGCAAACAGCCTTCATCAGTTGCTGGAATGAAGCTAGGGTGTTGCACAACTCAGGGGTCATGACTACAGTGCCGCCCACCCCTGATTCACCAAACCCCCAGAGGCTCACATTCTGGAAAACTTGCAGGCCATGGAGCTGCTCCAGGAACTGAGGTAATCCCAGAAAGGATGAAGTGATCCCTGCTTCATTTTTCAAGTAGACAACTCGAGACCCTGTGGACAAGGGAGAGAGATGGGAACGTGAGAGCAAAGCCAGCAGATGATCCTTGTAGAGACTCAAATCTTACAGTCTGAAACGTGTTAGAAGTACTTTTGAAAACACTTTACGTAGTTGACTTCCTTTAGCTTGTACAGATACTTTGTGAGTTTAAAGTTACACCGCATGATGAATTCTGTGTTGAACTCGTGTCTTGGCTCAGGACCGTAAGGCACTAACCCAAACCTGAAACTTGATTGAAAGCAGAGAGCATGTTGCTCCTCTTAGCTGGGTAACACCTGAAATGGGAGGGGGTGACACAGGGGCTCAGTGATTACCTCAGCCTCTACATCAACACCCGAGGACCCCCTGAAGTCGGAGGGCAAAGGGAAGAAGCTGAGCTTCCAGAGTCAGGCTCCTTTGGAAGTCATTCTCAGCACTTCGGAGTGTGGCCATCTTGTCAGGAATGAAGGTAGTCTAAAGCGATGCTTGGAGCCCTCCGTTTGGGTATAGGCCTATTGAAACATTGGACCCCTAACAATCTTTCCCATGGGAGATCCATGCTAGTAGAAGGAAAGGCTGAGGCCATGGTGCCAGCCAAGAGAGGAGTCTGTTTCCCGGAGATTTCACACAATTCTGACACCTTTTCAGACCACTAACAGGAGAGAGAGAGGTGGAGCCCATGCAGACAATGATGAGTCAGTGATGAGCAAGACCATATCTTCACTGGAACTACTTAATTCTGGCCCTCTGTTTAAATCTATGTGGCAGGACCCAGAAGATGGACACGGGGCGGCAGAGTCACTGGCTCTTTTTGTCCCTTTTCCTAATGTGACAGCACTGGACAAATATTTAAAATCCTTTCCCCTGCAAATTTTTGCTATTGCTTATTTGCTTAGTTGCCCTATTGAAGGGGAATTGCTGTACCTGGGTTGTTAGGGCCCAAGCTCTGATCCTAACAACTCTGGTAGCAAGAGCAGCTTTGAGTGCCAGCCCGAAAAGTCACGTGAGGCCTGGTTTTCTCTCACTGCCCGTTCTTTGAGTCTCGAACATTGCCTCTTGTACACTCCTAGTCTCCTCTGTGGAGGAGATATACGGTTCTTTTTTATTCTTGTGACTCCAGAAGGGAGAGTGGTATATAAAGAATGGGGCAGTCACCTGTTGTGGTGGCCAGCCTAGACGCCTGGCCTGGCTGCATGTCCGTCACGAGGAACTGCGTTGTGAGATTTGTGAGATGCCCCCCTCATACCCACACCAGTTTTCTGGGTGGAAGTGTTTACAAGTAGCTTTATTTGTAGGGTGGGATCTGTGAAACACAGAAGAAGGCTAGTGATTCTGAAGAGCCTGGGCAGTTTAGCCTGGAGCATCTTCCCACGTCTTGCCAATCGTGGAGACCTCAGGGCATGGCTGATTCACTGGTTGTTATCTTGGGCTCTTTACCAGCAGGCTGCCAAGCAAATGTATGACCCAGAACCTTAAGAGCAAGGAGCCTGCATAACAACACTCTTGCATAGTCAACTGCAGGAGCAGGGTCTCTGATTCCCAATGTAAAGCGTTCCACTGGTCTAGAAAGCAGCCCGAAGAAACCTCGGCCTGCATTGTTCCATGACCACTCAGAGGCACTTTTGTGCCACAAGCAGCCTGACAAAATCAGAATGCCATCTTGTTCTGAGCTTTCTTTAGGTGATAAAGCCTCAAAGGAAACTGGAGAATACTAAAACACCAGAATTTCCCTCCGTAGTGGCAAGAATCTATCCTGGTCCCAAGTGAGGCCTAGTCTGGGCGGCCCCTGCTTCCATTGCCAAGACAAGTGCCGAAAGGCAAGCCACGGGAAATGCAGAGAGATCCTAGCTTCTTCCCAGGCACCAGCCCCTAGCAGATGACCTGAGTCAAGCAAGGGATGAGGATTATGATGTAAAATGAAGCGGGAGGCAGAACTGAACTGGGAATGCCAGGGCTGTGGAGATGGCTGTGTTCCCGGCTTCCACAGTTCTAGAGCATGCCTTTGAGGGTCACCTGACCACAGGGCATGTGGCGGGTAGGCTGAGGGTGTGGTCAAATGACCAAACTGGACCCTGGCGTGGTTGACACCTCCCTCTCTTTCACATTCGCACATCCTTAGCATCCCAAGTTCTTTCCCACTTCTACCAAACTCCATCTCCGTTGTAGCCCAAGGCACTAACCATCACCATCTCTCTGTGGTGATTCTAAGACACCAGTGGCAGACAGACTATCAGCCATCAGTTGAATTTGCACCTCAGATAAATAGAATCACTCTCTATCTTGTACTACATTTGGGTAATACACTTACAGAAAGTGTTCTCTATATGAAGTTCAAATTTAACTGGACCATCTGTGTTTCATTTTGTTTGTTTCTCTTTTTCTTCCTTTTGTTTTGTTTCTAATCCTAGCAACCAGACCAAGAGCTTCCCAGCCCTGCATCCCATACAAGACAGCCAAAACGAACTTCCAGACATTCAGATATGGTCATGTCACTCACTACTCAAAGCCATCAATAATCCCTTCTCATCCAGGGATCAAGTCCAAGCTTTTCACGTGACACACGAGACTATCTCTGCCTGAATGCCTACCAGCCCTCATCTTCATCTCCTTCTGGTACCCTGAACCCACATTATGCCCCCAACATACCAAACACCCTGTACTCCCCTAAATGTGTTTCTTTGCTTTTTCATATACATATACCCATTGTGTCCAGCCACCTGAAGAACTCCAATTCACTCATCCAGAAACCACCACCACTGGCACACACACAAAAAGACATAGACTAAAGGATTTGAACAGAGAACCGACCCAGAAATAAACCAAAGCATCTACAGCTACCAGATCTTTGACAAGGGTGTCAAAAACGTACACCAAAAAGAAAATGTCCGCTTCTTCGGCAATCGTGCTGGGGAAACTAGATGCACATGTAAAAGAATGAAACTAGATCCCTCTCTTTCACCCTAATACAAACAGCAGTTCAAAGTGGATCAAAGGCCTTAACGTAAGACCTGAAGCTTTGCAACTGCTGTGGGAAAGCACAGATAAAATACCTCAAGACACAGTTAGGCATCGACTTTCATAAAAGGAAGCCAATAGCATAGGATGTAATACTGGGAACTGAGAAATCAGGTTGCATGAAATTAAGAAACAATCCCCAGAGTCTGAAAAGACAACCTACAGGCTGGGAGAACGTCTTTGCCAACTGTACATCAGACAAGAGATCAATATCTAGAATGTACAAAGAAATGCAAAAATTAAACACCAAAGCCTCAAATTCCCCCAGTTAATACATGTGCTAATGAACTGAATAGTCAATTCTCAAAACAAGAAGTACAAATGACCAATAAATATTTTTACCAAGTATCCAACATCCTTAGGCATCAAGAAAGTGCAAGCTAAAATTGCTTCAAGATTCCAACTCAAACCAGTTAGAGTGGCTATCAAAACACAAGTACTGGGGCTAGAGATATGGCTCAGTGGTTAGAACATGTGCTGCTCTTGCAGAAGATCAGGTATCAACATGGCAGCTCACATTCACGTATAACTCCAGATTCAGGGGATCTGACCCCTCTTCTAGCCTCCACGGGTACTAGACATGCACATAGTGCACATACTTACAGGCAGGTAAACATTCATACATATAAAATAAAAACAATTTTTTAAATGCTAGCAAGGACATGGGGAGAGAAGAACCTTTATGTAGAGGGGGTGAGCTGGTGTGAATATGGAGGTTCCCCAATACACTGAAAATAAGACTTCTAGAGGATCCAGCCCACTCCTGGGTATGTGCCCAAAGGATTCTCAGTGATCATCCTTGAAACACTTGAACAACCGTGTTTATTGCTGCAAGATTCACAATAGCCAGAAGATAGAATAGTCTAAATTCCCATCAACATATGAATGGAAAAAGAAAGCATAGTACATATACATAGTGGATTTTTTTTCAAGACAGGATTTCTCTATAGCTCTGGCTGTCCTGGCACTCTGTAGACCAGGCCAGCCTCAAACTCAGAGATCCTCCTGCCTCTGCCTCCCGAGTGCTGGGATTAAAGGCATGTGTCACCACTACCTGGCAACATAGTAGAATTTTATTCAGACATGAAGAAGAATGAAATCATGTCATGGGAGAATGAATAGGACCTAAAGAACTAAATCACATGAAGTGAAACAAGCCAGACTCAGAAAGTTGAATCCTTTGTTTTGTCTCTTATGTTGAGTATAGATTGAAACCCCGGCCCATGTGTGGGAGGGGCACATTGGAGACTGGGAGAGAAGAGGAGACATTACGGAGGAGAGAGGAGCTAGTAATGGAATACAAGTAACACAAAAGCAGAAGGGACAACCACCATCTGGGGAAAGGAGGAGATCAGCAAGAGGAACCAGGCGAGACAGAGAGGGCCATCAGGAGGGGGACAAATAACATGTAGTGACATATGTATAAAAACCCCAGAAGGAAATCCATCAACCTGCATGTGAACTTTGAAAGCAATTTTAAAATAATTTATCTTGAGGGAATAACAGATAATACAATCTAATTTTTTTAAATGAAGCTTTAAAGAAGCATGTTCTAGCCAGGCATAGTGGCACACGGAAAAAAAAGAAAGAGAGAGAGAGAGGGAGAGAGAGAGAGAGAGAGAGAGAGAGAGAGAGAGAGAGAGAGAAGGAAGGAAGGAAGGAAGGAAGGAAGGAAGGAAAGAAAGAAAGAAAGAAAGAAAGAAAGAAAGAAAGAAAGAAAGAAAGAAAGAAAGAAAGAAAGAAAGAAAGAAAGAAAGAAAGAAAGAAAGAAAAAGCATGTTCTTGCCAAGGTCTTCTGGATATCTCACTGCCTCCCTCAAGCCAAGCACAGCTAGACACAGCATTAAATGGCCCTTTACATTTCATTTTACTATTAAAGCAACCTATGTGGATCAGTGAGATGGCTCAGAATATAAATGTACCTACAACCACACACACACACACACACACACACACACACACACACACACACACATACACACACACACACACACACACACACACACAGATAACCTTTTTTTTAAATCTGTGTTTCTTCTATAAGCGTGTGGCCTCCTTAAAGAAAATATATCGGTGGTCTTCATCTTTGACGTCACAGTGCACAGCACAGCTGCTGGCCAGCGTGAACCAATCAATAAAAGTGTGAGGTGTGAATGAACCAAAAGGTGTGAATGAAGTATTGATTCTAACTCTGAAGCCTCCACAGGCCACTAGAAGTGATGCAGTAACAGTAGTGGACACCAGAGGGCAGAATAAGCTTAGTTTTATCTGGTGGGCGGGGCTGGAGGGGAAATGGTACTGAAAGCTGACTTGGCTTTCGGCGTCAGTTTCGAAGAGATTTCTGTTTTGTTTTGCTTTGTTTTAGAATCATGGAAACAGGAAACAGGAAGGAACCTTAAGAAAGCAGTTGAATCAATTGCCTCTATTCACACAGTGAGAGAAATCTTCCTATTTCTACCTAACTACTGGTTTCCGGGAAATATAATGACTGCATCCTCTGGTTTATGAAGAATAAATCACAGAGGTTGAGACACTTGCTCCAAGCCAGAGAACCAGTGAATGGTAGTAGCCGATCTGGGACCAGAGCTCTGCGGGCAAGACTCCATGTCCTCACTGCCTCCTCCCTACAAGGGAGGTGCTGTTCCTAAATTGCAGATGGAGGAAAGGCACCAAGGTGCTTTGGTAGAGTGGGGCTTGGACCCAGGTCTCCAGACCTCGTTTTTCATGCCCTGTCCTTCCTCACACTCAGAAAACTACTCAACCTTGGGATGCGATGTGAGGTGGCTTTGCAGGAGTCACTTCTGTCGTTGTAAGGCTGGCTGCTGTGCCCGCCTCAGTTCGCTACAACCTCAGCACCAGATCTCAGAAGGTTCTCATATTGCGAACCCTGGTGAGCCGCAGTTCCAGCCCAGGCCCTAAGGCGGTCAGAAAGAGGCAAGTGAGTCCCTGAGGTGGAAAACTTGGGGAGGCTCTTGCTCACTCAAAGGTGCAACCTGAGAAGGTGCAGGGTGGTAGCTTAGCATGTGCGCCTCAGAACACTCAGTGCCCAGGAGTCTCACTTGCCTCACTCACAGACCTGACCCGGGGAATAACGCTGAATCCCATATCCTAGTCTTCTTTTTTCTCACTGTTAGGCTGGCCTGGCCTCAGAGGAACCTAGAGGAGGCAGGGGGCTACTGGACATCCTTAAAAGATAAGATGGATCCAGGGTAATTGGGGGCTGGGTCTCAACCCTGCACACACACACACACACACACACACACATACACACACACACACACACACACACACACACACACACCTCCACTATACACTTTCATCCTCCCTTCCAGGGGATCCCCAAAGATCTTTGCTCCCAGGGCCCCTGACTTAGCCAGTCTTTGTGGATGGAATAAGGTAACACAACTCAAACATGCTATCTTCTGAGGTGGCTCCTGGATGGCAGGACATGGGGCCTGCTACAATGCACATTGACCAACTCTCTCCCATCCCTCCATATATCCCTCCCCCCCCCCCCGGCTCTGCTGTCATATGTTGACTGAAGGCAGAGCGACAAGCCTGCTACCCAAGCAAATGTCCAGCCAGGAATGACTTTCTGATCCACATGCCATTCTTCCCTTATCACAGCCCAAGCCCCACCCTTCTTGATGGAATTCTCTTGGAACTCCCTCACCCTTCTGTGAGCCTAGGTGGAGCAGAGGCCACAATGCTAGGCCAGAGTCTCCCGGTCCTAGGATGTCCCCAACTTTCCACTGGTATCGAGGAGGAGATGATGGAAGCCCTTAATGAGCCCTTAGGGAAAGCCTTGGCTTCCCTGTTATGGAAAGTTCCTCAGCACATCTTTCTTGAGGCTTGTCCTCAGCTTTGAGTCCTAACTGCCAGTTCCAGGGTCTCCAGAAGGCCGACTCACCCTGCTTGGTGAATGTCCGCTGAAGAACTCACTGTGCCTTGGCTCCAACACCAAAGACTGGAGACGAAATGAGCGCCACTATGGACCTCAGCTATTTTAGAAGCAGTGGAAATAAGGCTTAGCATACCAAATTGCCAGGGGAGAGGCGAAAGGATTAGCAGAGATGCCTTAGCGACTAAGAGGCACCTTGGGATACAGAAAACAAGTTGGGTGTGCTCACCGGGTGCATTCCCCTTGCATATCAAGAAACTCTGAGCTTCAGTTACCTTGTCTGTAAACTACACAAATATCTCAGGAATATAGTAAAGAGTAGATGAGATTATATATATGAAGGCAACCAATTTAAACTGTGGCGTCCTGTCTAAAAGGGTAAGTTTTTTGTTTGTTTATTTCACGTGCATTGGTGTTCTGCCTGCCTGAGGGTGTTGGGTCCCCTGGAACTGGAGTTCCAGACAGTTGTGAACTGCCATGTGGGTACTGGGAATTGAACCCTGCTCCTCTAGAACAGCCAGTGCTCTTAACCCCTGAGCCATCTCTCCAGCCTCTTGGTAAGTTTTAATTACCTAAAAGCAGTCATCCCCCGACACCAAGACCTTGCAGGGAGTACGACACTTAAAGGAAATGTAAAATCCACTTGTCTGTCTGCTTTTGTTTTTGTTTCAGAACAATTCAAGACAGGTTATGATGGGGGCTGAGATTCTGGGAACCACAGAGGGCCGTGAGTAGGATCAAGGCCTGGGAGTCAGATATGCTTGCTTTCCGGCTAGGCCATATGACACCTGTGCCAGTCTGTCTATGTCCCGTCACCTCTCTGAACAGGGTTCCCTGGGTGCAAAATGGGGATGCTAGCCACGCCTCCCTCTGGGCCTAGGAGGGCCGGATGAGATAGAGCAGAAACAATATGAGCCAGCACCGTGCTCAGGACATAGTGCCCTAGTGGACATCAGTTACAACTTCGTTACTAAGGTTCATGGGCATTACCAAAAGGTTTCCTTGCGGAGGGGTGGAGGCAGGGGAGACTCGGGCTTGAGCTTAGCCTTGAATGAGGAAAAGAATTTGGAAAGCCTCTTCTGATTGAAGAAGATCCTTATAGGTGAGTGTTGACAAAAATTAAATTAAACAAGATCCCCAGTTTAAATTCTTTCCTTTCTTATGAATGGTCTAAAGCAATGGTTCTCAACCATCCTAATGCTGAGATCCTTTTAATACAGTTCCTCATGTTGTGGTGACCCCCAACCATAAAATTACTTTGTTGCTACTTCATAACTGTAATTTTGCTACTGTAATGAATTCTAATGTAAATATTTTTTGAGACAGAGGTTTGCCCACAGATTGAGAACCAGTTGTCTGAAGAGTTGGGCATGTGGGTGGCATGGCCGAAGAGGGCACAGCAATGAGAGAGAAATTATAAGGAAATTCAAGTAACAGCACGTGCCTTCTACTCTTCAGAGATATCCAAACCTCCTCAAGGGGCAGCAGAGGACCGTGAGCTACGCTGTGAAGTCTGCTTCCTGCTTTGTGACCAGGAAGGCTCTGTCTGTCCTGAAAATCAGCCCTGAAGAATAGCTTCTGGGTCTCGGAAGATGAAGGCATAACCTCTGCTAAGGAAGTGATATGCATTTGAGTGGGGCTTTTCTAGACCCAATGCCTTCCCTCCACAGCGTCCCGTCTTGTGAACAGCTCCAGCTCCGCTCCTCTTCTCATAGTTGAAATGTTGACAGACTCCTTGAGACGTTTACACAGTCACTGCTGCATCCAGGGAGCCGAGAAGCAAGGCTTACATGTCTTAATTCCCAGGCCTTGTGCTCCCGCCTCCTCTTCCCCTCCCCCAGCTCAGTCGTGGAGGCCTGCCAGCACAGGGAGCATCCCTGGTACCACTTACCCGCTCGGTACTTGTTTGGATGGAAGTGGCGTGTCAGGTCCTTTTCTCTGCAAACTGTATACAGAAGGTCACGCTGCAATAACAGACACCCTGAAATCAAGGTGGTCCATCCACACAGGAACGGCTCCTTTCTTCCTCACACAGTCTAGCAAGGGCTGATCAACAGCTAGGGAAGCCATCTGAAACCAGTGGCCTCCAAGAATTCTAGACTAGGGCAAAAGAGACCAGGAGAAGCATGGAGTCGTAGCTCAGGCTGCCATAGCAAACAGCCAAAGCAACACCCATTTGGCACCCACTCTTGGTTCTGAAGCCTGGGAAGTCCACCATCAATGCACTGGAAGGTTCTGTGTCTAGGGACGGCCAGCTTCCTGTCTTGGAAATGGTGTCTTTTCACTGTATCTTCACTTCACAAAGAGAAAGGTCCCCTCTGATAAGGGCACTAATCCTAGTGCATTAGGGCCCCACCTTTCATAACTCACTCACCCTTAGTTCTTTGTTCCAGATCCAGACACTCTGAAATAACTTCCAAATATTTTGAGGGATATAATCCAGTCCATAACAGCATAGTAATTCCTGATACTGTGACCCAGTAAGAACATACAGAACCTTCACTGATTCTTTCCCAGTCAGAACTATTATACTGCTTAAACTTAAATGCAAGGGATGCTGGGAAATTATAGGGTAGCAAAAGAATATCTGTTGCACATAATCTTTACCATATACTGTGTCCTAGGCTGAGCCTTGCAGCATTTTTGAAGGCCAAAGGACAATTCTGAGATGTCGGATAGGAAACACACGAGAGACAGAGACAGAGACAGACAGACAGAGAGAGAGAAAGAGAAAGAGAGAGAGAGAGAGAGAGAGAGAGAGAGAGAGAGAGAGAGAGAGAGAGAGAGAGAGAGGATTATCTGCCAGGTAGTTTCAAAGAGCAAATAAACTGGGTGTGGTAACACACTTGCCTGTAATCCCAGCACTTGGGAAGCTGAGTCAGAAGGGTTATAAATTCAAGGCTAACCTGAACTACATAGTGAGACTGTCTTTAAAAAAAAAAAAAAAAGAAGAAGAAGAAGAAGAAGAAGAAGAAGAAGAAGAAGAAGAAGAAGAAGAAGAAGAAGAAGAAGCAGCAGCAGCCAGAATGGCCAAGGTGACTTGGAATGGAGTTCTTGTGGTGAGGGTGAAGTGTGGGGGAATTCGTTCCTTTGTTTGGTATATTTTGAAGTTACAATGTCTACTACTCAGCATGGGAACACATGTTTCACCACAGATATATCAATAGTCACTCAAGAAATTCAGATGAATTGCTCAGAGACGCGGCTTAACATTAATGTATAGACTATCACATACTGCATATCTCTCTCTCTCTCTCTCTCTCTCTCTCTCTCTCTCTCTCTCTCTCTCTCTCTCCCTCCCCTCCCTCTCCCTCTCTCCCCCCTCCTCCCCCCACCCGGCTCATTATTCACCACTACAAATCAGTCACAGTAGAATGAGACACTGGCCGGACGATGGTGGCACATGCCTTTAATCCCAGCACTGGAGGCAGAGGCAGGCAGATCTCTGTGAGTTCGAGGCCAGCCTGGGCTACCAAGTGAGTTCCAGGAAAGGCACAAAGCTACACAGAGAAACCCTGTCTTGAAAAACAAAAAACAACAACAAAAAAAAGAATGAGACACTGATGCCAAGGAAGAGTCTTGGGGAACCTGCCTACCATGTAAGTTGCCTGCCTAGCTGGCCCAGCTGCCCAGTGTGGCTTCGGGCATACCTGGAAGCTTGCTTGCTCTTTTCAGCACAGGGCGCTTCATTAGGCACCTATTGGGAGGCAGCTTAACAAACTCACTGTCTGCGAGCCCAGCCTCCGCCAGACATGACTGCACATGCCTTTAATCCCAGCACTCTGGAGGCGGGGGACAAGAGATCTGGAGTTTCAAGTTTGTCTTCAGCCACATATCAATCAAGTTTAAGGTGGGGGCTGAGCTACGAGAGACTGGGGCTAAACAAATGGAAGCTCAGTTTATGTGTGGATCAGTATGAAATCTAAACTGACAAAAATCAAAGATGGAGACGCTCGCTTTGCTGCTCTGAGATGTCTAAAAGCCAGACAGGGAAATGGATGACTGGGGGGCATGTCTTTCTCCTGACAGAATGTGGATGATTTTGTAATGTGTTATGGCAGGTTGTTTATATGGAATGATCTCAGTACTGTGAGACCACCCTTGTACTCATGGTCCTTCCACATCCTCCCTTCTGTGGCTTATTAGGCCTGCTGGGATCAGCTCATAGCTGCCTCTCCCAGCTGATGGTCCTTCAGCTATCCAGGAGCAAGGGCCTGCATTCCATTCTAGGAGAGCCCCAAGTCCCTTGATGTCTTGCACTCACTGTTCCCTGTGTCTGGAAAGTTCTTTTCCCAGGTCTTTCTGGGCTCAGCTTAAATGCTACCAACTCATAGTGATCTGACTATCCACAGTAACATCACAGTCCCTTCCCTCCCTCAGCTTACGTATTTTGTGCTGGACATATGGGGCCATGGGTCCTCTCTAGAGACACTTATGACCTACAAACAACAACACAGAGTAAGTAACATGTATATACTGATGTACTGTGCACCATGTACCATGCATTATTCCAGACATCTGCCTTCCATTAACGCATCTCAGTCTCATAGAAGCCCACTTTTCACATATGAGGCTATGCCCAGAGAGGTCAAAGAAGGTGCTTGAGGCCACACAGCTGGCAAGTGTAAAATGAGCTATTATTAGTCGCTAACCTGGGGAATTCCCCTGTTTTTGTTGTGCTTATTGTTGACCGAGGTTGCTTAGGAAGTGCTCCATCAACTCCTCCCGCAGTTTAGATCCTGTCTGCTGACAGTTGTGGTAAACAAACAATGGCCCCGATACTGCTGAGTTCTTGCATCAGTTTCATACCTAACCTCAGCCCCTCTCTGTGCACACAGGGCGCAGTCACTGATCTCAGCAGGGAAGTCATGTATGCAAGAGTCTATCTCTACTTGAAGTTAGGATCTCACGCTGGCCAGCTTAGTGGAGTCTACAGAGGCTGCTCCTAAACCCCACATCTCCCCCTGGAGAAGAGTCAAGGAGTGTTACAGGGTGCACAGCGTCACTCACTGCTCACCAACAGCTGCAGCTCCGACCTCCCTCATGCAGGTACAATTCTTGGTCCTGAGAGTCTGGCAGTGAATGCAACAGCCTAGAGTCCTATATGCTCTTGTGGTCTGCATGGTATACTAGAAAGGCGAAGACGACAAAAAAAATGAACACGCAGAAAGGTCACTTGGTGATCAACATCATTGGAGAAAAATAAAGCGTAAAAGGAGACTAAGGGATGGGAGCAATTTTAAATATGGTGGCTGGGATAGGTGTTACCAAGAAAGTGACTTCCTGGACAAAGATGGGAAGTGGGTGGGGCTGCCACCAGGAGCCAGGCTCCATGCTTTTGTACGTACAAGACCTTCTGCACTGGCCTGGTGTGGCCTAGGTGGATCTTTTCTCTTTGTGTGGGGCTTGGCATAAGAGACTATGTCCAAAGGCAAACCCCCATCCCCAAGCTTTAGAAGTTGCTGTGCCGAAGGACCCCATTCCCTACAAATGAAAGGGACAGGCAGAGAGCCTCAAGGACAAGTGCCTTGCTCTCTGCCAGCCTTCTCTGTTTACTAGTGTGTATCTAGTGAAAAGAGCCGTGGCCTAGGTGTCCTCCATCATTCTCCATACAGCAGTCACTCCCCCATTAAGAGTTGCATTTGAAGAGGCATCTTCAAACTCGGGGTGTGTGTGTGTGTGTGTGTGTGTGTGTGCGCGCGTGTGCGTGTTTAAGGGGGTATATCCAAGACTCTTATATTTCATAGATTTCATAATGTCTTCTGATTTTAGCACAGTGCTAATGAGATCATTGTCAGGGATTTAATTCAACACTACAGTTTGACTGTGAACCTGACTCTAGCATAACAGACTTGAACTGAAATATCAACCTAACCATATACTCGGTGTCTGACCTTTTATATAAGTCCATTTTACCCTCTGAACAGTATTTACTCTTATTTGCTTACTTACATATTTCAAAACAGAAAGTCTCATGTAACCCAGAGTGGACTTGAACTGAAGTGTAGACATGGATGACCTTAAACTCCAGATCTTACCTTCTGGGTGATGGGGTTACAGGCATATACCACCATGCCCAGTTTATACAGTGATAGGTATCAAACCCAGGGCCTTGTGGATGCTTAGCAAGTACCAGCTGAGCTATAGCCCCAGACCTGATTTTTCAACTATAAAATGAACGTCAAATACAGCACTGTTCAGGTAGGGTTGTCAGGTTGAGATCATCTTTGTAAAGCACCTAGCATAGCCTGCCACATAGTGGGTGATCTATAAGCACAAGATTCTATTACTGTTCATTATTGAGACTGTGCTGAGCACACTGTACTCTAGGAATGTTGCTAGGAGAGGTAGAGGGAACAATCAAAGTCACACAAGGACCGATCTGTCTGTTCCTCTCATAGGTGCTGATGCTCAAATCCAGGTGCCTCAGGAGACCTTGCATCTAGGGGGATGAGCATGTGGTATGATGTCCACAAGGCCCAGACCAGGGAATGTTGCTGGCTGGCTTGGTACAGCACCCATGCCCCATCCTGCACAGCCACACTACTAGAGACTCCTTGGAGTGCCAAGTGGAAGGGCTGACATAGTGGAGGAGAGGGAAACTGAGTCAGCATTTGTCTGTTTACTCTCCTCATATACTTTTCCGTTTTTATAATGCTGGCGATAGGATCCATGGCTGGTGCACACACTAAGAAAGTACTCTACCACTGGCCTACAGGCCCTGCCCTCTTCCTGTTCTCTTTTGTATTCCATTCTATGTGCCACCAGTCCGTTCACTGTCCCTGTCCCCAGTCACTACTAGTCAAGGCGGTCACTTGATTGCCGTGTTGATCAGGAGCCTGCTGGATTATAGCAACATCTCACTGGCCCACAGGGCATCACTTACTGAATGGAAGGAAAAGAGGGAGAGGAGAAAAGAGGGAAGTCGGTACTCTGACGGATTGGGTTTACTCACATAGGAGGCTGTTAGGAAACCTATGAGCTCTTTGGTACATGGCTCAATGCAAAAATGTTGCCGCCTAGACACGGGGAGGGAAAAGGCAGTGAGAGCCATATCAGACAAAGGGGTTAACATTGGACTATGAAGGAGATGGAATTAGCTCTGTGTCGGCTGGTAGCAGGATCCAGTAGGTGATGAAGAGTAAAAGAGAGGTTAGTCTGGCCCAGGCCACAGGTCAAGCACCCAAGATGGAGGCCTGAGAGGAAATGAAGGAAAAGCATTGAGGGACTTTGGGCATGATGGCTGCAGAGACCCTGTGCATAGACCTTGTTCTCCAATTCTCAATCTGCTCTCTCTCTCTAGCCTTGGTCTTCAGCACCACCCCTCCGCTCTTTCCCGTCTTTGGACAACTCCCACCACACCCCGTACCCCGTTATCTCATCCTCAAATGAAGATGCTCCTACTGCAGGCAGGTGGTGATGCCTCTCCAGTCTTGCATTCCAGTTCTGAAATCTGATTCAGTGAGAAGTGCTGTCCCCGGCTACACCGCCCGCCCCCAAGGCCGAGCGCTAGCCCTGGCCTCCTGTAAATGAATACCTCCTGAAAGAGGTCTGAGGGTCGAGGTCTGGTCTGGCGTTCTATGTTGCTGCTTACTGGGTGTAATGGGCAAGACTGTTCGCTTTCTGACTCAGGCTGGAGTCAGGTAGGGACATCAAGCCTAGATGTTACCTTGCTTCAAGAATCAAATGGCTTCCTCTCAGCACCACAGTCCCTTGAAGATGAGAGAAAGGTTAGAAGAGAAGATCTTTGATGTTGCTCAATTGAGAAATTTCATTAGGAGGGAGCAAGTCCGGAAATGCCACAGTGAAGGGCTCCACAGTAGGCTGCATTGGCCCGACCCTGGCCTGGACTTTGTTTTCTGATGGTAAACGTCCCCTGACATAAACACAGGCAGAGCAGGGAATAACAACATCCAGTCCTCAAACAAACAAAACAGGACCGGAACCTGCCTTGCATGTGGGATGGCTCCTGCTGCAGGGATGCAGCTCAAGGGCCTTCACTGTGGAATTTCCTGCCTGGAGCTTGATGGATTTTCCACTCTTGTCCTCAAATGAACATTGGCTTTAGAGCCTAGTAGATAGTCAGCGGGGCTCAGTGAAGCCCTTTGGGAAATGGGCAGCCGCTGGGTACAGTCGGGGTCGGGGGCATCTCCTAGGTTGAGTCACACATGGATGAGTGCTGCTGGTGGCGAGACCTCCAAAGCACTATGGCACTCTTTTTCCTTGGGCACCTGAAGATGTAGCTTGAAACTACTTTTTTCTACCTGCTCTTGGATGGCTTCTCCTTCAGGCACCACACACTAAAGCTCTCCAGATAATATCTGCTTTCCACAAGATACCAGGTGTTCTTGCATCCGTCCCTGATTCTGCTTATTCAGGTCATAGCTTGCACCTACCATTTCTGCCCATCCCAGAGGTAGTATGAGTAGTAGCTACAGCATGGACTCTGCTAAGTTTGATTCTGGCTCCATCCCTAACCAGCTGTGTGGCCTTGAGCAATTCACTGAGCCTCACTAAGCTTCTCTTTCTATATCTGTTCAATGGGGATGGTAAAGGCACTTACTTCATAGGATTGTGGTGAGCCTGATTACTCATTATGTGCAGTGCACATAGAAAAAGACAACATGGGGCTGGGAAGATGGCTCAGCAGTTAAGAGCACTTGTTGCTCTTGCACAGGACCTGAGTTCAGTTTCCAGCACCCATTCGTTAGCTTACCACCATCTATAACTCCAGTTCCAGGGGATCCAATGCCTTCTTCTAGCCCCCATGGGTACCAGGTACACCCACGGTGCATCTGCATACATACAGGCAGGCAAAACACACACATTTAATAAAATAAATAAATCCGATGTTTTTTTAAAAAGCAATCTGATATGTGCAGTCAGCATCTTCATAAAGTTTTAAGAACATGTCATCCCTGCCTTCTTTTGAAGCCCAAATCAAATGTCACGCCTTTATGCAGTCTTCCTGACCCACCCCAGGGGAAATGTCCCTCCACAACCTTTTAACTGGATCTTTCCTGGGGAGCAGTTTCAGGTTGCAGGCATCATACACTGGTTTTAGCTAAAGATATTAGTATTTGGACCAGAGGAAGGCTTTGCCATTTCCCTGAGCCTGATCGGGGGAGAGGGTTTTGCTATTACAATGGGTCTGAGGCATTGGGGTCATTAACATAGACGTGTTCAGGTCAACAAGACAATTCACTCGGGACTTCATCTATTCCCAGAAGGATATCCCAAGTTAGACTTACCCATCACTATCAAATTGTGAAGATGTACATGGCAGTGCTTCTTCCTTAGCACCAGCAGACCTTGGAGAAGGGTGCGAGGGAACAGAGTGATAGTATGCACCAAGTGGCCTCCATCACATTGACCCCTGTTGGTGACCATGAGATACCCTGAGCCAATCTAGACAACTTTCTGCCTACTCTCAGCCCAGAATTGTCAGTACACATCTTCCGAGAAAATATAAGTCCCTGGTGTGCGTGTACTGCCAGATGCTGTCTGCTTTCACGCTTTCCCTCCTCCCCAAGGATTCTAGACAGAATCGGAAGTCCCTTGAATCAGGCCCATTATCCAGCCAAGCTGGACTCAGACTCTACCACCCTGCTGAGCATTTTTTTATGCTCCCCAGAGTTCCTGTGTCCTTCAACTACCCTGCTATCTGATTTCTGTCCATTGTGCTCTCTTGTTGAAATTACTTCTCTGTAGGCTTCAAGTGATTGTGCTTTTCTATTTTGTATATTTTGCAACACCTAGCATGATGAGTGGGGATGGAGATTAGCTTTGCATGTCATAGAAGCTTCCTTAGTCCTTCTATGATTATTAAATTGTCAAATCAAGAAGTGGGAGGTGGTAATCAAATCTACAGTCACTCTGTTCTTCGCCTTTGCATTTCTAACCACTTAAGTGGATTCCTGAGCTTTCCCCAGGTCCCCATGCCCTTTGCCAGGTCAGTGCCAAGAGAGTACTACCCATGATCTTTGTGAATTTCATAGGGTGTGGAAATAATAGGGAAAGTGTATCTTGTGCTCCTCTTTGCCCCCCAAGTTACTGTGGTTTGATGCATGGTCTCCGTTTTTACCACAGTGAACAAGGTTTGAAACCTTGACCCTTGACCAAGGTTTGAAACATTGACCCTTCCTCAATTCTCCCTAAGAGAACGATGAGAGAGAGCAAGAACTTCCTGAAGCTCTTTGGTGGAGTACCCAGACTTCCTCCACCTGCCTGGGTCTTCTGACTCCCTTTCTTCACAGCTCCTTGCCATTGTCCTTCAAGATTTCCAAAGTTCTTCCAAATTCTTTCCCTGCCTCCCAAGGTCTTGGTACCTACTACAGGTGTGAACGCCAGGGACAAGCACCTTTTCTACCCTTAAAAGTGGACTTCAAGGTTTTTGCCACCATACTTTTACTTCTGTGGATGCTGGTACTAGCCGTTAGGTGAAAATATTTTCTTCATCTCATTGCATGAACAGGCTCCTTCTCCTTTCTGTGCCTTAGTTTTACAATCTGTAAAATGAACCAGAACCTCTAGGTTGGCCCTGCTTAATAGAAATGCAATGCAAGTCACATGTATAACTCAAAATATTCTAGTAGCCTCACTGAAAAAAAAAAAGGAAAGAGGTAGAATTAGTCCTTTCACCCTCTAGTGCAGTAATGGCAAAGCTACTGAGGAATTTTTTCAGTGTTATTGCTATACAGCTGGCATATAATGAACTGCATATATTGAAAGTGTGCACACTTTGATACATGTTAGCATCTGTGAAAACATCATTACAATAAGATAATGAGTGTATTCCTCCACTTCAAAGGGCTCTGCCTGCCCCTTCACAATTTTTTAAAGTTTATTTTTCATGTTTGTATGCACGCATGGTATGCACATGCATGCATGCATATGCCTACTGGTGCCTGTGGAATCCAGAAAAAGGAGTTGCATCTTCTGGAGCTGGAGTTGCAGGCAGTCATGAGCTACCTGACATGGATCCTGGGAACTGAATTCAGTTCCTCTGGAAGAACAGCAAGTATCCTTAACCACTGAGCCATCTCTGCAGTCTCCCTTCCCTTTGTAATTTTATATATTTGGTAGTCTATTTTATTTGATTAGATACAAAAATTTACCGGGCAGTGGTGGTGCATGCCTTTAATTCCAGCACCCAGGAGGCAGAGTCAGGAGGATCTCTGTGAGTTTGAGGCCAGCCTGGTCTACAGAGCAAGATCCAGGACAGGCACCAAAACTACACAGAGAAACCCTGTCTTGAAAAACCAAAAAAAAAAAAAAATTAAAATATCATTTTAACATGTAATCAGTACAAAGAGTATTAATGAAATATTTCACATTGTTTTCCTCAGGCAAATTCTTGTCCTTCTCGTATCTCTTCGTCTCTTAGAGAACATCTTCTCTTGCAATAGCCACATTTCAAATGCCCTGTAGCCAGATGTGGCTGATGGTAATGGTTCTACACAGCAGAAGTTTAATTGATTTCGAAGCACTTTTTCCTCAGCTATGGTTTGAAATTCCATGTGTTGGAACATTAATTCCCAGTGCAGCAGTGTTGAGAAGTGAGGCTTCCTGGCAGGCGCAGCCTCCATGAATGGATTAGAGGAGTGCGTTGGTTCTGACAGGAGTATGTCCATTCTTCTTAGAGTGGCTTTTTTACACATTGTCACTTGCCCTCGTGTGAAATCCTCCATACAGCACTGAAGCACTCAAGTCCTCACCAGATGCTGTCAGCGTGCCTTGGAACATCGCAGCCTCCAGAACAATGAAGAAAAATAAGTTAATTCTCTCCTTTGTAAATTACCAAGTCGGTGGTTTTCTGTCACAGTAACAAAATAGACTATGGTGCCAGGTCTTACGCTGAAGGGCCCTAAGGTGTCAATACAGCATCGCATCCTTAATTTGGGTCCTCAGCTACTCTGTTCCCTGAACCACTCCAGCTGACCTGCTGTGAGTCAACACTAGCTTGTCGGTGTGCACCTACAGGGTGATGAGCAGGCTGCTCTCTGGTGCTCGAAGGAGGTCGAGTCAAGCATAACTGTTGCTGTACCTATTGCCTGGCATCTACACCTGAGGTCATTACTACTCCAACTGGCTTCAGGTGTCTGTGGAAGAACCTTCTACTATAGGGTCCTTCTTATGCATTCCTTAAAGGTCCATGTGTTAAAAGACTTGGTACCCAATATGGCATTGTTGTGATGCAGTGAAACCTTTCAAAGTTAGGGCCTAGCAGAAGGAAGTTGGGTCACTGGGAGCTGTATTAAACAGACTTTGTGTCACTGTGACAAAACACCTGAGCAGGTCACTTACAGGAGAAAGACTGGGGGGCTCATGGTTTCTTGGCCCCATCTACTTGGGTAGACCATCATGGTGGAAGGAGTGTGTGGCAGGGGAGCTTCTTCAATTCATGGCAGCCAGGAAGCAGAGAGAATGCAACTGTCCTCTGCTGTCTCTCTCCTTTCTCCCCTTCTATCCCACCCAGGCCTCCAGCCTATGATGCTGCTAAAATTCAGAATAAGACGTCTCCCTGTGTTATTTTTTATTGTCAACTTAACACAGCTTAGAGTCGCCAGAGAAGAGGGAGCCACAACTGACAGATTGCGCTGATTAGATTAGCATATGGCCATGTCGGTGGGGACATTGTCTTGATTGCTAATTGGTGCAGGAAGGTCCAGCCTACTGTGGCAGCACCATCCCTAGGCAGCTGGTCCCAGGTTGTATAAGAAAGCCAACTGTGCAAGCCAGGGAGCAAGCTAGTAGGCAGAATTCCTCCATGATGTTTCAGTTCCTGCTTGAGTCCCTGCCCAGACTTCCTTCAATGGTGGACTGTGACCTGGAAACGTAAGTCAAATAAACCCCTCCCTCCCTTAAGTTGCTTTTGGTCAGATTACTTTATCACAGCAACAGAATAAAGCAAGAGCATCCCCTTAGTCAACCCTCCCTGAAAATAACCTAATGGACACACCCAAAGGAGTGTTTTGTTAATCACATAGGTGCCTCTCAATCTAATCAAATTCACAGTCCAGCCCAACCAGCACAGGGGTGCTACTCTTGAAGGAGATTGTGGGACCCCAATGTCATCATCTTTCTTTCACTTTTCAGAGATGAGATGAGCAATTCTCTCTGCCACATGCTCCCACAATGAGGTGCTACCTTGCTGCAGGCCCAAAATGATGGGGCCAATTGATTATGAACTGAAATTCCTAAAATGGAACAGACCTCTTCTCTTTACAAGTTGATAATCTCAGGCATTTGTTCCAATAATGGAAAGCTGATGGCCTCTGGTGGGAACCCCTTTCAAACAGCAGAGTCAAGACAGTTGTAGAATGTCATCATAAAGTATTAAAATTTGCAACAAAATGATTTTGCATTACATCTAAGGTTGCATCATGATGATCTTCACTGCAGGGGTGCAGTTGGAATTATTCCAAGAATGAGCTTACTTTCCCTCCAGTGAACCTTCTTCAGTAGGACAGGAATGTATAGCTGCTATGCTAGGAATTGCATGTGACCCTAGCTTGTCCTCTCCATGCTGAAACCTTGTATAGCCGCTAAGGATGGCTGAGAGCTGCAGCCCCAGTGATTTCAAACTGGTGGGGGGTGGATTATCATACCGCAAAGGAGCCAAAGGAGCACATTCAGTGTGTGTTACAGTGCAAAAAAGATTTCACAGTCCTGGAATGGAGTACCAAGGTGGGGAATAAAAAACAAGAGGGTCTTTAAAGAGAAAGGCTTCAATCTGCCTGTGACTAAACATTGTTCACCAAAGCACCCATAGAAAAGATGGAGGCTGGGCAATGAATAGCGAGACTAGGAGGTAGGTAGGCCTCAGTGAGAGCAAGAAGGCAAGCACACCTTCAGACCCAAATGCCCTCCTCTCCTCTTTCGGCAAAGATGAAGAAGGACTACATAGGCAAGCACTTTGAACACCCCCTACCACTTTCCTTTAGGCCAAGATGGCACTCTACGACGGGGTGAGCTACGTGCTTGCTCTCCTCTGGGACTGGGTGGGGTGGCAAGAGTGGACGTGGCTCACTGGGGCCCACAACTCCGGAGTTCTAGAATGGACTTGGGGGGCCGGATGGAAGTTGCAGCTTTTGCTTTTGCAGCTGCGGTGGAAGTGAAGAAAGCAGGAGGGCATCCTGAGGCGGGAAATGCCGATCGGTGTCATCTCCAGCTGCTTCCGCCTCTTCCTTCAAGGATTCCTCAGCCCCTCTGTATCCCTGCCAGCCCCCCTCCCCTCCCCTGAGTTCTGGCCAGCAGCTGTGCATTCCCCCTTTAGGGCCCACGTCACAGATCCACAGAGAGGCTGTCAGCTCCCCATTGTTCTTGGGGCTTCTCCGGCATTCCTTTGGCTCAGGAGGGGAAATGCCAGAGGCTTGGCCCCCACCTCCTCAAGATGCTTGGCCTACTAGTCACCAGCACTCCTGGCCCCTCCAGGGACACTGGAAGGATATCACTAGATCCTAGTGCCAGCCACACTAAGGACACCTGCTGGATGCCAAGATGGGACCTACCTATAGGGCTAACTAGGCCTCTGGGCCTTGGGCTTACCCTTCCCCAGCCGAGCATATTTTAGCTCTCCACTCCAGAGCATGAGCACACAGTCCCACAGTCACACCCTGCCTTCCATTCCCAATCCTGCTCACATCCACACAGGTCTTCACACACTCTCACATGCGTACTCTTGTCTGATCTATTGTTCTGGGAAGCCTTCAGGAATGGCAGGGCCAGATGCTACCTTTGCTGCAGGTATACAACTGAGCCACATCCAGGAAAACGTCCATGACAAAAAAAAGCAAAATGTCCTAGATGGAGGCTGTCCCTAACCCCACCTGCTGCATAACCCCTTCAGGAAACACAACAGACAAAAGCTCATCTTCTTAGAGCAGTGGTTCTCAACCTGTGGGTCACAGCCCCTTGAGGGCCAAACAGCCTTTGCACAGATGCCCTGCGGATCAGATATTTACATTGCAATTCATAACAGTAACAAAATTACAGCTATGAAGTAGCAATGAGAATAACTTTACGGTTGGAAGTCACAACATGAGGAATTGTGTTAAAGGGCTGCAGCATCAGGAAGGGTGAGAACCACTGTCTCAGAGTTCACAGTCTCATGCGAGGAAAGCAATAAACAAAGAAGTAAAACATATCTGATGTGATGGTCAGTGATGTGGATGAAAAATAGAGGAAGAAAGAGGACTGGTTAGAGCATTTGTATTTTAAAAATCAGAATGCTTTAAGGAGGTATCATTTAAAACAAATACTGAAGGCCATTATCTGAGAGAGGAACATTCTGGACCAAGCACAAAGGCTGTCAGGTGGGACTGTGCTGAGTGGACAGGGACAAATCAGCAAGCTGGTGTGTTGGGAGTGAGTGGAGGGCCTAAGGTACCAGCAGCAGAAGGTCATGCTAGGAGGCACTGAGACTAAATCTGGAAGGGTCATTTGTCGTCACACTGAGGGAGATGAATGCTAACAAAGGGTTCTAGACAGACGACTGGCCATAGACAGTCAGTGATCATTTCAGGGAATAAAGCAAAAGGCTGGAGACAGGGAGACTGATCTCAAGCCTTTTGTAACATGCAGGGTGAAAGTTGATGTATTAGTCCACAGCAGGGATGCTGGGTGTCCAGTAACTTTACTACTGTGATAAAACACCATGACCAAGACAACTTATAAAAGAAAATGTTTTTAACTGGGCTTACAATTGGAGAGTTGGAGTCCATGATTGTAGAGCAATCTTGGCAGCAGGAACAACAAAGAGGCTACATCTTGATCTGCAAACAGAAGGTAAAGAGAACACTGGAAATGGTGAGTCTTTTGAAACCTTAAAGCCTACCCCTAGTGACATACCCGACTCCAAGAAGACCACACCTCCTAATCCTTCTCAAACAGTCCTACCAATTGGGGACCAAGTATTCCAACATATTAGCCTGGGGGGGGGGGAGGCACATTTCATTCAAACCACCACATTCCACTCCCTGGTCCCCATAGGCTTGTAGTCATATCATAATGCAAAATGCATTTAGTACAACTTCAAAACTCCCTAGTCTTTCACAGTCTCAACACTGTTTAAAAGTCCAAAATCCAAGTCTCTTGTGAGACTCAAGGTAATCTCTTCATTGCAACGCCCTGTAAAAATCAAAAAGCAAATTACATACCCAGCATACAATGGCACTGTATATACATTATCATTCCAAAAGGAAAGGGTCAGGGCATACTGAGGAAATACTAGGTGAAAGCAAGACCAGACCCAGCAGGAAAAACTAAATTCTGTCATTCCATGCCTGATGACAGGGAGCTTAGATGGCTCGACCCTTTTGACTTCGTTGCCTGCAACACACTTCTCTCTCTTGGGCTGGTTCCACTGTCTGTGTGCAGCTCTTCTTGGTGCATATTCCACAGCTTTGGCACATCTAATATCCTGGGATCTCCAATGCAATCCAGGCTTCCCTTTTCCAGCTTGATGCAATAGCCTCTCGGGGCCTCCTCCCCGCTGCCACCTGTCTTGCCTCAGTGGCTCTCCTTAACCATGGAGGAAGCCTCCATAACCCTTTTGCTCATGTACCCTTCATGACTCTGAAGCTCGCCCCACATGAATAACACTATCAAGTCTGGGTGCTGACTTGTCCCCCTTGAATCAAATTGGCAGCAGCTTTGATTTTTTTTTTTTCCTTTCTAGGAGGAGAAAATTCTTTAGCCCTTTTCCTTTTACAAGTTGGAAGCTTAACTGGATGGGGTCTTGCCCTGAGGGCACCCCTCCCTTTATTCCAGTGCATATCAGGCCTCTCCTTAATCTCCTCATCTCTTTCAGCATAAGCCTTAGTGCCAACATTAAATTTCCTGGAGCTTTTTCTCTTCAAAATGTTTATTTTTTTATTTGTGTTTGCCCTGCTTGCTCTTTGTCATTGTAGACCTACATAATAACCACAGTGTCTTGAAATCTTCTTTGCCAAAGAAATTAGTTCATTACTTTTTTATTTAGCCCCAGGCAAATTCTTAGAACAAGGGCAGAAAGCAGCTACAATCTTTGCCAAAATATCACAGGAATGGTCTCTAGTCCACTTGCTAATATTGGTCCCCTCTGAAACCTCTTTAGCTAGGCCTCCACATTCCACATTCCTCTCAGCACTACTGTCTTCCATGATCCTACTAGAATGGTCCATCAAGCTCTGTTTTCAACATGCAACCATGTTTCTAGTCCAAAGTCCTCCATATTCCTAAAAAAAAAAAAATTGTCAGGTTCTTCACAGCAATAACCCACTCCCTGGAACCAACCAACTTCCACCTTAGTCACTTTTCTATTGCTGTGATAAAACACCATGACCAAGACAATTTATAAAGAAAAATGCTTAATTTGACATGGCTTCAGAGGGTTAGAGTCCATTATGGTAGAGAAAAAGCATGGCAACAGGAACAATCAAATGCTCCCATCTTTATCCACAAGCAAAAGGCAGAGAACAACACAAGTCTTTTGAAATATCAAAACCAACTTGCAGTGACATACCTCCTCCAAGAAGGCCATATCACCTAATCCTTCCCAAACAGTTCCACCAACTGGGGACCAAACATTTAAACATATAAGCCATTCTCATTCAAAACACCACAATTAGTATGGTGAGGCATAGGCAAGATTCTCCATATAAAATCATAGAATACTTTACAAATTTGTACAGAGGTCGTGCTACTCTATATAGTTCAAATTTTACTGTATGTGCAGCTGAAATGAGCATTATTTTAATACTTTTACAATGCATTGCATCTATAAACAATGTAAAAGGTGGTTTTATGAGTATTTAAACTTTATATAAAATAATAACTTGTTGCGGAATATTTGTTTACACTGTAAAGATGTGTCTCTGCCTAAGGCACCTTCTGATTGGTTTAATAAAAAGATGAACAGCCAGTAGCTAGGCAGGAGAGGATTAGCAAGATTTCTGGGGAGAGAAAGGAAGAGGAGAAGGAATCTAAGTGCACAGGAGACGCCAATGAGACATGAAGAGGAAACAGAGGTACAAGATAGAAGAGAGGTAATGCCATGTGGCAGAACGTAGATTAATGTAAGTGGGTTCATTGAAGTTATAAGAGCTAGCTGAGACAAGCATAAGCTAAAGGCCAAGCTTTCATAATTAATCCCCATGTTGTTATTTGGGAGCTGGCTGGAAGTACAGAGAAAGACTAGCTACAATATCCTGTTCATATCTTTTTTACTGTTCATACTCTTTTTACTCAAAATTAGGTTTTTGAGATTTAGCATGTTGAAACATCTATTTCAATTTAACTCTATAGAATCCTACTATATAAATGTACCCCAATATGTATATCTACCTCCCTATTAAGATAACTTCAGCTGTTTGACTTTTTGAATGCTTTGCTTGTATTTCTATAGATTGTGATGCAGAGCTCTGTGGTACTAGTCATATACAGAATACATGACTGACACAATGCATGATTTGATACACACCTATAATCCTATCACTCAGGAGGCTGAGGTAGGAGGATTGCAAGTTCAAGGCCTACCTAGGCTATAAGAGAGTTAGAGACCAGCCTTTTTAATTTAGTGTGACCCTGTCTCAAAATAAAAAGTAAAAGAGAGAGGTACTAGAGAGATGGTTCAGCAGTTAAGAGCACTTACTGCTCTTGCAGAAGACCCATGTTTAGTTCCTAGCACCCGTATCAGGTGGCTCACAAGCATCTATGACTCTAACTCCAGATGCTCCCATGCTCTCGTATGGCCTCTTTAGTCATCGTACTCATGGCCTCTTTAGTCATCGTACTCATGTACACATACACACACAAAATAAGATAAAAACAAATCCTTCGAAGATGAAAGGAGAGCAGGGCATGGTGGTGCATGCCTTTAATCCCAGCACTTGGGAGGCAGAGACAGGTGAACCTCCATGGGTTCATGGCCAGCCTGGTCTACACAGGGAGTTCTGGATCAGCCAGGGCTACATAGTGAGACCCTGTCTCAAAAAAGAATGTGATGTAGTTCAGTGGTGGAATGCTTGCCTGGTATACACAAGACTCTGGGTTCAATCTCTAGTACTTCAAAAAAATGTTTATAATGACTCATAATCACTGAGTCAAGAATCTAGGTGTAGCTTAGCTGGATCCTGCATCTTAAGTTCTCTTCCAAGCTGGGGTCAAAGTGTCAGCCAGTCTGGAGTCATTGCAGCACTCAAGTGAGACTTCACTTCCAAGAGTGTCCTGGTGCCTGCCGGTTATTGGATGGAGAGTCTCAGTGACTTGCTGGTTTGGGGCAGCCCTCAGTCCTTTGCCATGTGGAACTCTCCAGATCTCCAGAGGGTAGCTCAGCTTTCTCTGAGCAAGGAAGAGGTGGAGAGAGAATATGAGAAAGACAGGTATCACTGTCTTATAGTGTAATCTTAGAAATGCCTGCCTGTCCATCTACCATCGTCCATTTGTTAACCTTTCTAGGATCAGTCCACAGTTGAAGCAGGTTAGACTGGACAAGGATAGGAATACCAGGAGCTGGTGCTCTCTGAGGACCATTAGAACCAAAAGGGTCTGCTGGGACCATAAAGGAGGATGAGAGGTGAAGAGTGACATCAAGAACCAACAGATAGGAAGGTAAGGATGAAATAAAATGAAGGCATATGGTTAAACACCATTTATATGAGAAGCTTGGTTGTGGAAGAATGTTGGAGATAGACAGGGAATCACTGAGCACGTTTGAGGGCCAAGGAAGGAGGACAAGGAGTTGGTAAAGGGAAATACACTTCAGAGCTTGGAAGAGAATGGTGAAAGCCAGATACCTAGGAAAGTTAGAAGGGCATTGTGGTATGTAATTGGCCCCCATAAGCTCATAGGGAGTGGCACTATCAGGTGGTGTGGCTTTGTTGGAGTAGGTATGGTCTTGTTGGAGGTATGGCCTTGTTGGAGGAAGTATGTGACTGTGGATGCAGGCTTTGAGGTCTCATATATGCTCAAGCCACACCCAATGTTTCAGACCACTCCCTGTTGCCTGCTGGATCAAGATGTAGCTCCTTCTCCACTCTCAGCTCCTTCTCCAGCACCATGCCTGCCTGCATGCTGCCATGTCCCACCATGAAGATAATGGACTAAACCTCTGAAACTATAAGCCACCCAATTAATATTTTCCTTTATAAGAGTTGCTGTGGTCATGGTGTCTCTTCACAGCAATAGAAACCCTAAGACAGGCATCTTGTCACCTCCTATGGGTATTTATAAGCACATTGCAGCTTGAAAGGGCTTTCAAGATGGAAAGATCCATTCTTATGTGAGCCTCATATTTCCCTAGTGAGACTGATAGACTATCGCCTCAATTTCACAGATGAGGAAGCAGTTACAGAGAAGGAAAATGACCTTCCCTAAGTCATATACACAATGCAGAGATGAGCCAGAATGGAGAACTCAAGTATTCAATTTCAGTGCTAGTTCCTGTGCGCCAGCTGAAAACCAATCTTGGTTGAATTCCTTGTATCTGTGAGGCTGAGGAACTGTCCTCATGGCACAAAGAACTGAATGAAGGACCACGGTTTAGGTCCAAGCAGGAAAATGAGCAGAAATTTCTTCACTATTAAGAGGCTGTAACTCAAATAGTAAGGCTGGAGTATGAGGGTGGTGTGTTGGGAAAAGCCTTGCAGACTGGCCTGTTGAACTTGAAGCCACAGGAGTTAGTTGGGCTTGGATAAGACCTAATGAGATAGTGCATGGAGATCAATGCCAACTAACAATGCCCTGCAGGGACAGCAGGCAGGCAGGTAGCCCTGCTTGAGATCTACCTTTCATGTCCCCCTCTCCCAACTGCTCGGCCTCTCTTGCTCTTCAGGAAGCTACCTTCAAGCCCAGTGCAAGAGTTTTAGGTTAGACCTGGTAGGCACTAGGCAAGCTTGGGAGGGGGGAGGTTGTTTTTATCCAGCCTCATCCTGTAATGGAGCAGAAGTTGAGATTGGGGTCTCCCTTTAGAATCTCTATCTTAGGCCACATGCCTGCCCTGCCCTGGCCTTCCATCCTTCCTCAGGAGAGAGCTAGAGCCCTTACAGAAGCCAGGGACTCCAGCCCTCCATGCCTAATCTTAGGTAGGACAACCCAGTAGAAACGCACTTCACTGTAACCGTCTGTGCTATCAGGGGGCCCAGAGACTATCCAGACTCTCATGTTCTAGAAAATGGGAGTACAAAGCAATGGGGAGTATGGCTCAATATCACAGAGTCACTGGGGCAGGGCACAAGGAGAGGGCTGCAGTTGGAAGGAAGGGCCGTTAGGCAGCTACAGTAGGAATTCTGAGCGGAGTTAGCATTGCTCCAAAGGACACTCAGGGGAGCATGAGAGTAGTACATAGTAGGTGCTCAACAAATGCATCAGAAATAAATACAAGCTCTGCTCTGCTCTGAGTCGCAATCAGTGAGACTAGAATAGACAGACAGTCTGGGCTTTCTTCCCACGGGACAGTAGGACAACTCTGACCAGACAGTGGAATGGTGGCAATGGGTAGAACATAAGTGGGAGGGAAGAATGTCTCACCCTTGATGGGAATAAAGAGTTTCTTCACCTCCCCCCCTTCTTTGGGGTGCAGAGGTGCAAACCCAGAACCTCACACACACTACACAAATGCTTGGCCACCAAACTACAGCCACAATACTTCTAGACCATGCATTTTTGTTGGGTGCTTACTTGGTACCAAGCATGACCTCACACAGAGAGAATTAACATGGAAGAGCTGTATAAGTAGAAACTAGCAGGGCCTCCATTTTCCAGATGAGGAAAACAGCCTTTAGCCACTTCCACACTTCGCCTGTAGACACGCAGCTTCTAAGAAGCAGAGCTGGGACTGGAACCCAGGCCATCTGGTTTTACTGTTCCCATCCTGGAGAGACACGTACAGTCGTGCTGCTGACTCTGCTGGCCAAGGGGCCACTCTCATTCAAGACCACTCAGAAGTGGCACAACAGGACATGATTTGGAGTTGTTGGAGGCCCACATTTCTCCATACAACCTGTACATGCCCAGGTGCCTGAAGTGCCTCCCTCCCGGCCTCCTGTCAAAAGGGAATGAGTCCCAAGGAAAACTTTCTCATGAGGCTCTCTGGCCTTTGTAGGAACAGCAAAGCTTTAAAGACACCAAATGAGGGTAGAAACACAAAGGAATAGAGGAAAGGTGTTTATGGCCATCTGTCCTTATCTCTCTGTTCATTTGGCGTTTATTAGGCACCTAGTATGTGACCGTGAGAGGTAGTCAGGGAGAGGCAGGAAAGTGACCCTACAACAGATAGAATTCAAGGGAGAACGATGACCTAAATAAGTCCTCTGAATCCAATATGACCGTAGTAAGAGGTCAGGTCTTGGGCTGGAGAGGTGACTCAGCAGTTGAGAGCACTTATTACTCTTCAAGAGGACCCAAGTTGGGTTCCCAGCACCCATGCTGGGTGGTTCACAACTGCCTAGAACTCCAGCTCCAGGGGATCTCATGTCTATGGCCTCTATGGGCACCTGTACTCATATTCACATACCCCCTATGCAGATGTACTTATACATCTTTATGAGGTAAGTCACAAGGGTAGAGCCCTCATGGAGACTTCCTGGGAGACTGAAAAGATGACTTGAGAAGGAGATGGGCATCCAGTTCTACTCTTCTGCCATGTGAGGACACAGTGTTCCTCCTCTGGAAGACTTGGCAACAGGTTGCCATCCTGAAGCAGATAGCAGGCCTCACCAGGTACCTAACCTACTGGCACCTTCCTCACGGATTTCTAGCTTCCAGAACTATGAGAAACAAATTTCTGTGGTTTATGAATTATCCAGTGTTCAATGGTTTTCCCAAACAACACAAAGGGTTCAAGGTTAGAAAAATGTTCATGTAGGGACTGGAGAAATGGCTTTGCAATTAAGAGCACTGATTGCTCCTTCCAGAGGACCGGGTTCTATTCCCAGTACCCGCATAGTGGTTCACAGCTGCCTGTTCCAGGGATCCAATGCCCTCTTCTGACCTTCGTGGGCATCAGGTACAAATGTGGTACACAGACATACATGCAGACAAAACACTCATACACATAAAAATAAATGAAAATAAATTTTTAATGAAAAAAATAAAAGGCTGTTCAGTGGAGGGAGTGGTACATCCTAGAAATCTCAGTGCTGGAGTCCAGGTAAAGTCCTGGGGAAGCCACTGGCAAGCAGCCTGAACATTTTGCCAGTTGCTGTGGTACGAACAAAAGGGACGACATCCACCAAACTCATGAGTCAGACACGTGGCCCCACAAGTTCATACACTCAAGAAGTGTGAAAGCGACTGGGCCGCTGCCCGAGACCGAAGGAAGTGCCGACCTTTGAAAACGATTTTGTTTGTTCTTACTGTGGGTGTGGTGTGTGTGCAGGTGCACCGGTGTACAGCACATGTGACAGTCAGAGAACAACTTTGTAGAGGCCACTCTCTGCTTCCACCTTCATGTGGTTCCAGAAATTGATCTCAGGCCGTAGGCTTGCACAGCAAGTGATTTACCTGATGAACAATCCTGCCGGCCCTACAAACTGTTTTTGTCACTGCTATTTTAGTTTAGTTTGATTTGAGACAAGGTCTTAACTAGACCAGGCTGTAGACCAGGCTGGCCTTGAATTCTTTATCCCCCCGCCCCCACTCAGCTTCCCAAGTACTGGGATTTTAGGTGTGTACACCACATGCAATAAGTGCAGACCTCTGATGCAACTCATGTTCATACACCTTCCTGAGTTTCCATGGTAACTAGGAATCACCATAGTTATCCTCATACTAACAAGATCGTGTGCCTGTTATGGCCTGCAGCTGTGCAACATTGTGAAGAAATAATGCTTCCTGCTTTAAAGAGTAGAGTTGCCCTTCAATGCCCCCTGACAAGGCAGTGTATTGCATGTGGATATTGGTGGGAGTCGGGGAAGCAGGTAGTAAGGGGTCTCTAATGACTTGGATGAATCTGCCTGCTTCCGCTCAGTGTCACGAGAGAGAGGTCATGGGTCAACACTGTCCACAAAATTCTCTGCTGGAGCTATTAGGTAGCACCCCTATGAAGTGATAGATGCTCACCCAGGTTGGTGCACTGGGGTTCACTTTTCCCTGCCTTTAGATTCCTTTTCCTGATCATGCCTGCTTTGACAGCTTCTTAGGAAGACGACATGTTGACTAGCTCGGAAGCACGTCTTAGTCTACTGGCTAGCACACAAGTGTGGGAGTCAATTCTGGAAGGACCACCCTAAATGCTTCTCCCTGGCCCCACAATGGAACCTTCTCTCCTCCCCACACACCTTTAATATAAACTCCAGAAACAGGTAGAAAAACTAGTAGTCAAAGAGTCCAAGTTAGAGATCTTCCAGAAGTTCATAGCATCCTGATTTAAGAGAAGCAACTCTACAAACACAAGACCCCCAGGGGCTGGTCCTTGCTAGATGAATGACTGCCTGTGGGGCTTTAAGCAAGTCAGGCAATCTCTCTGGTTCTCTGTCTCTCCACATATGGAACACAAAACAGACTGACCCAAAGTTGGGACTTTTCAAATTGTGTTCCACAGAATTGTAGGTGCCTCAGGGAGACACTGGTAGGAAGAATGAGACTTGATGGTTGATACGGAGGACTTTGATCCTGCTTTCATACAATTCATTTGTTTGGAAAGTTTGAAAACTCTGGCCCCATGGTCTTCGCTTTGCTCCTCGACTACATGAACTCAAGTGGACTGAGAGCAGCCGCAGCAAGAGACGTATTCGACTCCAAAGGTACCTGAGATCTATTTGCTCCCACATCGATCAGGCTAAGCCCTGTTCCTGTCCCAGGCCTTCTTCCAGACCCAGGCTGCTTCAACCAGACACTCTGAGAAGCAGTATGGTAAGCAGAGTGAGACTGAGGGCGGGGGGAATAAACCTGGACCTTCCCTTCTCTCTGCAAAGGAATGGCAAGGGCCAAATCCTAAGCACACTGGGCTAGGGGGCCCACCTTCCAGGGTGTTCTTTGCTGAGGGTGAAGGGTGGGGGCCTAATCTGCATTCGGGACAAAGCCAACCGGGTGTTCGAGTGTTGTTGTCATAGAGACTCAGAAAGGTGTTATTAGCATCTTTTCAACTCAGCGGCCGTGTGTGGTCCAGTCCCGTGCAATCTTAGCAATAGCGCTCCGTCACCCTGGCAACCCATTAGCCTAGTGTTGTTACCATGGAAACCCCAGCAAGGTCGATGGGCCCAAGAACTTCCCTGAGGAGATGTGCTCTGGGGGATCCGCCCTTGGCAGTGCCTACTCCTCAGGTCTCCCGTCTAACAGTGGCCTGCTCCTCAGACACTGGAGGCATTTAGGGTATTTTTTCTGGAGTGAGCTCAGATTCTGTGTGACAGAAAAGAATTTGGCCTTAGAGTGGCAAGTCTATGCTTTGTTACCATGGAAATGCTGCTTTTAAGGATCTCAAAGCAGGATGTAAAACTAACTCTTCCAGGAAATTGAGGCCAGCCAGAAAGGAGGCTGTAGGCTTGCACTTCACACTCTTAGGGCCCATTCATTCATTTGGCATTAGTGAGTACCTATCAATACACTGGGTGCTGTGGATGCTCTGGGTTATAACTAGAGATGAAACCTGATTATCCACTGTCCTCAGCTGAAAAGAATGCTGAGGCGAACAGAACCATTTTAAATCCTGCTTTAACTGACACAAAAGCTTGGGCAAGTCACTCTCCCTATCTAGTTTTCAGCCACTGCATCAGGACCATGAGGTAGCAAAGAAGCCTAGGTACCTTGGAGGATCCTGTGATCAGGAGAGAGATGTGAATGAATGCCAGCCCCCCCCCAAAAAAAAGTGATGCCATGATCTATGTGAGGATGCACAAGGAGAATATTTGCTATAACCTACTCCCTGCTTGTATCTCCAGGGAACTTAGACCATTAAGGTCTGGATCACTAAAACTTGGCCGGACTTACCAAAAGAGTCTACCAGTGTGAAGCCACAGCAGGCTACCTTGGGAAGTAATGAATTCCTCATTACTGGACAAAAGCAAACAGAGGCAAAACAACTCCTCAGAAAGGATTGTATAGACTGTTAGATCATAGTAGTGACTGTGTCAAGCACAGGTTCCAGAACTAGGTTACAATCTTTAAATCGTGGCACAGCTTACTGGCTGTGTGACTTTAGGCAATTTGCTTAGGCTTATGAAGCCTTGCTTTCCCCACCCACAAAAGGGGGGTGAGAGTTTCTACCTGGTGGAGCTGTCCTAGGGAATCAATGAGTATAGTAGATATAAAGAACACAGAATAGTACCTCATACATCAGTGCTTGATAAATATTGGCTTGCCTAATGGTATGATGGTTCAGCATAGGTTCCCATCAAGTGGGGGATGCTATAGGACTGTAGGCTGTGCACGCTCCTGCACCAGCTGGGAGAAAGAAGGCATCCTGCCAAGGACAGGGCTCTGTGCTGACCCAGGGGCTTTGAACTCTCCACTTGCGTGCTTCTAGTAGTGATTTTTCTTTTCAGGTTGCTTTTGGTTTCCGTGTCTTCTTCACGGAGCCTAAAGACCCCCAGCAAGAGCTACTAGGGTCATCTCCACAGTGTAGATAAGGAAAGTGAAGGGAGGTGATCAGAAGGGATCCGGTTATCTGTCGTGTAGAGCTGCCACAACAGCTTCCTTTCTTTCACAGCCCTTCTCAGACTCAGGACCACCCTATGGAGAGGACGGCAGACGGAAAGAGCAAGGTGTAGAGTGGATGAGAGAAGAGCCATGCCTGGCAATGGTAAGCCGAGGCAAGCAGCTCCTCCTCGCTTGTACGTGTGCATGAAAAGAGTCATAGCCACAGTTAGGGAGCTGAAGAGGGTAATTCCTAGAAATGCTGCGAGTGGACTGGTGTGCTTTACCTGCGGGGAAAGGACAAAGTGATGCCTGCATGTGAGCACTTATTTGAAGCCAGTTTCTAGAAACCGAGTGGGCCTTTCCAAAGCTCCCATGTCTCTGAGCTCACCCAGAAGCTTTCCCTTTGACTGAAGTCCAGGGATTCATTAGGATCTGATGTGACACTTTTGTCCCAATATAGTGGCTCAAATACTCAGCTAATAACCTCACCAGGGGATTTTGCTTGCTGAGACTAGGCAGGGTGGGCTAGTATTTTTAGTCATTTAGAAGAGGCTTGGAAACAGGAATGATTACCCTACCTCATGGTCTCCTAAAGCTCTGGGTTTAAAATACACATGGTGCCCACGAGAGTGGGAAGTAGGTGGAGTGACACCTTTGAAAATCTTGGGTAACAACCATGGCACAGAAATGTCCAGCAATCATAATGTTCTCTGGGCAGAAACACCCTATACAGCTGCACCAGCACAGACAGGGGCAAAGACGATCCCAGGGTATGGGCCTTAGCAGAGGCTAGACATGCTCCTTGAGAGGTTTCCAAAAAATACATGCAGTAATATCTGCTGTTGCCTGAAAAAGCTATGCAGCTTCCCTCAGTCACTCCCTGATATGGAAGAGACCAGTGATAATATGGAGTTCACTGAAGGAAGCATTCATTGAGGGCCAAAAACCAGTCCAGGACAGTCCTGAAAAGACACCACCGAAGAGGCAGGGTTGCTGCTCTTTCGCACCACAGGATTCATGCCCGGCACCCTTAGATGTCAACCTCTCTCCGTGTTTCAAACACATACGCTGCTCAAACACAGCTCGTACAGTCAGAGGCTGTCGTAGGCGTAGTAGATAGAGCGGAAGCAAACAGCATAGTAGCCATTGAAGAGTTCACCGGCAGGTGGGGAGCTCAATGGAGGAGAAAAAGTCGCTGCAGTTCCAACACTGCGCCAGCAGGGGGAAGCCTCTCACGCCACACCAGATTTCACCCTAAAACTGAGCAAGCCGACTGGAGATAGCCCCGCTGAGCCACTGTTTAGAATGGCAGAATTAGAAGCTTTCAAAGTATCCTGCCAGCCTGAAAGTTGGCCCAGGTGCAATCAACCACCCCGTCCTGTAAAGGGGAGGGGCATTGCCCTTCCTAAGCAATTGGTAAAATTGATAAGAGCATCTGAGCAAATTACCAGAGACAATACCTTAGCTATCTATCATCAGGTACCCAGCCTTCCCAGTCTACGGCAGGGAAGGGAATCAGTCCAGCATGTCGGAGGTCAATGGACTCTCTCATTGGGCAAGTCACAACCTCTTTTCCTTACCTGTAAAGTGGCTTTAAGAAGAAATCATATCCATCCCGTCATACATCAGTGTTTCAATAGGATCCCCAGGCTCCTTCTATAAGGACTTCCCTCCTTCATGCTCCAGACTCATTCCGGAGGTCTCATCTCCACAGTCTCCTGTAGGAAGCCTTCTGAAAGCTGTACAGTCCCCAGAGAAACTGACTTAGAAGCCTTGACCTTTCTTCCAGGGCCCCATGGTTAAACATCTACTGTGATTTTGAATGACACCTGTCCCTCTCTCTCTCCAACTTAGACGGAATGTGGTGCATAATAGGCACTCTATACACATTTGGCAAATGTTAAGATTTCTTTTTTCTGGGGGTGGTGGTGGAAAGCTGGACTTAACGCATGCTAAGCACACACTCAACTACTGAGCTATAGTCACAGCCTCAGGAATGAATTTTTATAGCTTTCTACACCTTATAAAACACTTCCATGTGCAAAGCAGGGTGGGGGGGGGTGTCATAAGCACCTGCTGAAGGAGGCAATGTTTTACACATACACACACGTGTGCGTGCGCAGACACTGGCTCATGGCACTGTACCAGGCTTTTTTTCTTTCAGGCCGTCAATCAGCTCCCAAATCATGACACAGAGACTTACTAGTTTTGAACGCTCAGCCTAGTTTAGACATGTTTCTGGCCAGCTCTTTTAACGTAAAACCTGTTTCTCTTATCTCCCTTCCGCCTCAGGGCTCTTCACCTTTCTCACTTTCACTGCTTCTCTTCTGTCCAGTGGCTGCCTGCTGCCTGGCTTCTTGCTCCAGGCATGTCCCTCTTTCACCTCTTCGTTCTTCCTCTTTCAGCCTAGAGCTCTCCTTCTTTTTATTCTCTCTGCCGGCTAGCCCGGCTTGTCCTTTCTGTGCCGAGCTATTGGCCATTCAGCTCTTTATTAGACCAATCGGGTGCCTTAGGCAGGCAAGGTGAAACAATTGCAACACATCTTTACAGAATTAAACAAATGCAGCATAAACAAATGTAACACGCCTTTACACAGTTAAAGAACTATTCTGCAGCATAAACAAATGTGCCACATCTTTGTCTTGTTAAGGTGACATTCTACAACAATAGCACTATACCAAACATTTTAACTTCAGGAACTTCAGTTACTATAAGCCTGCAAAGGACTATGATTTTTGTTTCAGGAAGGATAAAATTGAGGCTCAGAAAGACGAAGTGATGGATCCAGTCTCCAGCTCCATTGCCTTCCTTTAAAGAAAAATGACTTTAGTTCTCTGAGATCACCTGCATATGCCATGCAAGACCCTTCCACTAGTGGGTGATTTAGCTCTTCAGTGCCTCTATCTCCCAGCTACAGAATAGGATTGTGATGGAGACCGAGGCAGAGCAGGGCACACTCCATGCATGGCACCTGAGAAGCACTCTGGTGTTCCCTAGTCACGCCCTCCTTTCTGTGCCACTCTCCTGGTCTGAGTCTCAATTTTGCCATCTGTAAAAATGAAAGAGTTTGACTCACAGAATGGCCTCCCAGGCTCGTCAGCTCTGACCTTGGGATTCTTGATGGCTGAGATAGGGAGGCCACTGGTAGATTTTCCTATGCAAATAGATGAGGGGAAACGGGAATCCCAAAAGATGAAGTGACCTGGCTGGAATCACATGGTCAGCTACTGGCCAAGCTGGGGAAGGATCTAGAGCTCTGAGCTTGGGAGTTTCATGCTACTGGGCTCCCTCGACTATGGCTTGTCAATTCTTCAACACTGAAGAAGATAGGAACGCATTTTGTTTGCACAATGAGAGAAACACAAGGGGGTACCAGCCTCCCTGGAGTAAAGGGAAGTGGTGTAGACACACATAACCCAGCAACGGCCTTCCTCTCAGTCTGAAGTTGATGTCCCACCCTATGTCCATTTCCTCTCCCAGACCGGAACTGCCACCACCCAACAGCCCAAAGCACCTGAAGCACCTTCACTATTTGCTAGGATCCCAGCTATAAGCATTATTCATTCACAGGTGTTTCAAAGCCATCTATCTATCCAAGCTGACCTAGTTGGGGGGGGGGGGGGGGGAGGCGGGGCTGAGTCCTAAAGCAGCCAAGGAAAGGCATGGCCAAGCTGCCTGGAAAACCAATGCAGAAACAGATTCAGGACTGGAACCCAGGTTTACAAGCCCCCAATCCTTAGAGAAAGGATCCCTAAATACTAAGTCAGTCTCCTGGAACAGTTGTCTAGCTCCACCATTGCATCTCAGGGTCACCAGATTGAGTTCTTGGCGTCTTTGGATAGGCCTTCCATGCTGCAGCCCAAGCTAAAGCTGGCACAGGGGAGAATGCCGTGGGCCTAATCTGTCCCTGGAGAAGGCCTTGTGTGTTGTCTAGGAGAGCTGAAGTTTCCAGTGACCAAGGCACACTCAGCATGGCATGCAGACCTTTGGGGAGCAGTGAACCCATGCTGAGGCTAGCCCTGGGTTTAAAGCTTGGCTTGCCAAGTAGAGCTACTCCATGCACTTGAACAAGTGATTTTACCTCCTCAAACCGGTTTTTTTTTCTCCCTGTATAAAGTGGAGGTAATGGCTTCCCTATTCACCTCTCAGGGCTCGTGTGAGGCTGATCCATTTAGTGAGCGAGCCAGTCCTGGGAGCTAAGGTCTGTGTGGAACCCTGCACCTGTGGGGTACTGTGCAGTCCTAATCACAGCACTGGAAAGTAAGCAGCAGCAGCCAGGGCGAGAAGGAAAAGAGGGCTCACCCTGGCCATGACCTTGCTTTCAAGGTCACACAGATGAGTAAATGTACCAGGATTTGACCCATGATCTTAAAGTCAGACTTCTCCTTCCACTGAAAGCACTTTGGGAGAGTATTATCACATCCTGGCTCAGTGGTCATATCACAGCCAGTTGATGACATTCCCTCAACTGTAAACTTGGCTACAGAAAGTTAGTCTTCCCGCCTTGCCCCGGGCACTGTCTGACGGGTGAGTTGAAGAACTGGCTGATGCTTCCTTAGAGCGGGGTTGGCCAAACTATGGCCTGCCACGTGTTTTTATAAATAAAGCTTAGTTGGAAGAGAGCCACACCCATTGATTTATGTGCTGTCTATGGCTGCTTCTGTAGGACAAGGCAGACGTAATAATTAATAGGTGGGACAGATTTGAAAACACTGTACAGAAAAAGTGTCTGACCCCTGAGGTGAGATGTTCAAGGAAGTGTCTCCGTTTACCTCTGACCTTTCGGCTGTAGTCCAAAGCAGCAGCACGGGAGTTCCTTGCCAGGCTACCTCTCCAAACACTGGCCACTAGTAAGGGAAAAGTAGGTTTTCAAAGGAGACCTCGCAAGGCCTTCCTTTTGGGTGTTCCAGAGAAATGTTGGCAGAGTGAACGGCCTTTGCTGGCCAGGACAGGAAGGTATTGACTAAGCCTTCTCCACCATTTTCTTTGGTGGTTAGCTGGCACCGGTTCAATCTGGGCAGAGAGAAACCTTGGATTGAGAAATTCGGCTGAATAGTCTTTAGATCTTAGAAACAGAATTATATAAACACCCTAGAATGGCCTCTTAGGCCAGGCCCTATGGGCTCTCTGGTTGTAGAAGAGGAGCCCAGCCCCAGTTAGGGGTCCCAAGTCACTCAGAGAGTATGAAGAGAAAGGCTTCACAGAAGCCATGGCTCACTTGACACAAATACCTGGATCTAAAAAGCCATGCATGTCCCAAATCTTTCCCCCAATCTCTGTCATTTCAAAGGCTTCCTTGTTTCTAGATGGATTTGGAAGTTGTGGTGTTTTCCAGGTTTTTTGCCCAGCCCCTCAGCCCCTCAGTCTGGGGCCTCTTGTCCAGAAATAATCAGGTGAATTGCCGTTGGTTCATCTAGCACAGGTATCTAACGTCGACTTGTAGGTTGGAAGAGTATGCATGCATTTATTTTGTGTGACCTTGACATCTCCAACTGTCACACTCAAGAACTGCACAAGCCTGACCCTCCATGTGCACACTGCCAGAAGCAAGCCCACATACATGCACACACATACACAAATAAATAAATAAATGAAAAAGAGAAAGAGCCACATAATCAGGTTACAAAGAAAGCTCAATGTTTTAAGTATACTTATGATTTTATGCTGGGCCACATTGATAGCGATCCTGGGCCACGTGTGTCCCTAAGGCCCTGGATTGGATATCTCTAGAAAGCTCAGCATTTTGACAGTCAACACTGCTCTGATTTTACTGTATTTGTTCAAGTCAAGATAGCTCCAATGGATATAATCTATATGGTCCTGCTCTAGTTAGATCTCAAGTCATCTTTACAGAGGGACATCAGTTTTCCTTCGCCTGTCCTCTGTCCCAAGGAAGTCAAGCCCGCACCCACTCACTGGTACCCAGTTCACTACACTTGCCCTGTGCAACCTGGTGGCTGCTGTTCCTTTCTTATCCCCTACTTCCTCTGCTCACCATCCTCTTCCCAGATGCTGTTGGGTCCTCATGGGCCAGTTTGAATCATCACTCAGCCTCTCTTCACTCTCTGATACCACCAGGCCATGATGTCTCCTACTCCAAAGTTCAGTTTCACTTATTGAACCAAACATCATGTTTCTCATGATTAGGAGACCTACTCTACAGAGTTTGCATTCTGGAATTCATGATGTGGACTCTATAATCACAAATTATGAAACTTTAGGCCAAGTGCTTCGCCTCTCTTGGAGTGTTTTCTCACTGTAAGATGGGAGTGACGTCTTTTTGTTCAAGATGTCAAAATGACAAAATGAGTTTGTATTTTTCTAAAGAGTTCTGTTAGCCTACTAAAAGCCTGAATACTTGTGGGTCAGAATACTTGTGGCCCAGCGCCACCCCTTTGCCTTTGAGTCCATGTGAAATGAGAGCTGTTGCGGGGGGAGTGGGGGGGAGGATTAGGGTCATGACAAACCAATCACCAATCCCTGTAAAGCCCACCCCAAATCCAAGCTCTGCCTAAATGTGCTAAGTTCCTCTGACAACCAGTTCCCTTAAACGGCAAACCAGCGATTTCAAAACTACATGTTTTCCTAAGAGGCAATTCCAACAAAATGCCGTATCTTTAAATCACCATGGCACAATGTGCAGCATTCTGTTAATGATGAGATACTTAAGCATGCTTGTAGGTGACTTTTTCTGTGATATTGCCTATTGAGCAGTTTTATGGCTCTTTAGCAAGTTTGTCTGATGGCATTTTCTTTAAAATTAAATCTTTTTGGCACTAAATACTTGTCAAGTCTACAGAATTTCTCACAAGATTTATCAAACGTATCTATTCTGACAATTTCTGTCTCCTCATTGTGTTTTTCTCTGCATTGTGTTTGCTTGTGCGCACCTAATGGGTTTATTAACCAAATTAGCATGTACCCAATGTTCCTGTCTATTCTGCAAGATATTGACATTTTGACAACAAGCATGAAAAAGTAAGACAGATGGGGCCGACGTGTATTGAACTCCTTGCATTTTATTTTTCAAGCAACTCCACTTTGTGAAACATAAAGTGATACATACAAAGTCATTACCAAATGTATTTATGACTGAAAACAACATTTTTCAAGACAGGCAACCTGGCTAAAAACTCCTGAAAGTATTCCAAAGCAGATAAAACAGTAGACACCCACCAGGGATACAAAACGTTGAGTACAAATCCCACCTTTGATCAGCATGGCCTTAAATGAATCACTTCTGGAAAAAAAAAAAAACAAAACAAAACAAAAACAAAAACAAAACTTTAAATGACACTGCCAGAAAAACGGGGACATTCGAAGAGACGCCGAAGGACTTAAAAGGGCTCGCATTTATGTGAACTGGCCCTTAAACATAGAGAGTCCTTTTGTGAGCTTGGGGAAAATCGGTTGGAGGCCAGTTGACCTAGAACCAATTTGGGAAGCAAGCACTTACCTCCCGACACGTGCAATCTGTGGGCACAGGGACAAGGACGGCCCTTGGGGGAAAGGAATGCCCCTCCTGAATATGACCTCAAAGAGTAAGGGCAAATTGTCAGCTTTTAACTCTTTATTATAAAGACATATTTCCACAGAACAATCTTTACAAACACAGCAAACACAGTTAAGGGGACAGGTGTTTTTAACTCAAAAGGCCTTAATATCTTTATATAAATTAGTATAAGAATCATACACAACCACTTTAAATAAGACAGCCCACCAGGCCCATTCACTCCTCTCTTCTCTTGCGATCTCCCCTCTTTCTCAGCCGCTGTCCTCTTCTCTCCTGTTCCCTGTGGGGCTGGGCATGGCAGGCTGATAAGGCAGGAGATGCAGAAATCACAGAGGAAGGAGGCCCGGTCCCTGGTAGGGGTACCAGCAGTAGAAGAGGCACCAGCCAGCCCTCACTTCAAGCCCAAGGGGTGAGGACGAGATGCCTGGCCCAGCTCCCCAGGGCGGGCTTTGAAGCACAGCAGCAGCAGCAGTAGCAGCAGCAGCATTAGCAGCAGCAGATGGGAAGGAGAGGCTTTGGGGAGGGGTGGATAGGCAATCTTGGGGTTACTATGGGGCTTGAGGGTCCTGACTCCCCCTGCCCTACACATATGTAAGTGAATATCAAGCTTCTGTCTTGTCTTTTCTCCCTCCTGGGAGGCCTCTGAGAAGAACATCTGCTCAGGCAAAAGATGAGGGTCTCCCTTCAGGGAAGGGCTGCAAAAGACTCCTGGCAAGATATGGGGCCTCAGCCGGGTGGCGGCGGTGGCGCATGCCTTTAATCCCAGCACTGGGGAGGCAGAGGCAGGCGGATCTTTGTGAGTTCGAGGGCAACCTGGTCTACAGAGCAAGATCCAGGAAAGGCACAAAGCTATACAGAGAAACCCTGTCTCGAAAAACCAAATATATATATATATATATATATATATATATATATATATATATATATATATATATATATATATGGGGCCTCTTGGTGGAGTGATAAACCCCACATACACATCCTCCCATCTCTCCTCCTTTCTTCATTCTCTCCTTCCTTTCTTACCCCTTCTCCATCCTCTGACCCTTCCCCCAAATCTGCAAGAACAAGGGTCTACATAGGAGATCATGACAACCAGGGTCAGGGGCTCAATGGTAGATTCAGTGCCTGAGAACCCCAATTAAAGTAGCTTGAGCCCGGGCTTGTGGCTGGGACCTGGCCTGTGTGGCATATGTCACCACTTAGGGTATCTTCCAGGCTGGACTGGGAGGGGGAAGATCCATGCTCACACTGGGTAGTTCACAGCTGGCTTATCTCTCCCTCCCCGTCCTTCCCAGCCACCCTCTGCACTAAACCCAACAAAAGGCACTTCATTTGCTTTGAAAGGACATCATCGAGAGGAAAAAGGATATCATAAAGTGGGAGTTGGGGAGACCTGGTCCCCACTGAGACTCTGCAGTGGTCTGAGCAGGTCAGTCCCCTTTCCAGGGCCTCTGTTTGTGCAAGCTTTTGCATAAGGAAGCAAGTGATCTTCAAGGGTCCTTTGGACTCTGACTTTCTGTGACTTTTATTTTTTATTTTTTATTTTTTATTTATTTATTTATTTATTTGGCAAAAATAACTCTCCTGCTTAGTTAGCTTTTACTCCGAGGAGAGAAGAGAACCATGTCAGGCTCAGCACTCTCCCCTTGGGACTTGGAGACTGAACTAGCTGCAACAGAGCAGAGGATGAGGATGGGGAAGACACAGTGACAAAATTCTTCATGGGCCCCTCTCCTTTGCCTCTTCCTTGACAGGGCCAGAGAGAGCTGAGAAAGAGGCCGTGACAGCTATTCTCCTCAGCCCCTCACCATGCCCACATTTCAGTGTCCCCAGTGCGCCTTCTCTGGATCCCAACACCCAATCCCTCTCAACCAAAGTCTCTTGTTGCACATCTCTGTACTCCGTTGTACGAGAGAAGTCCAATTGATAAGAAAGTGTGAATGTGTTTGGAAGGAATGAAGGAATCCCTTGAAGAAGGGAGTGTTCCTGTCCAGTTCCCAAGATAATGAGAAGAGGGAAGGGCCAAGTGAAGGCTAAGGCCAATGGATAGGGACTAGAACATGGAGCAGGCTGAGGAGAAGCAGAGTCTCCAACGGCAGTCCAAGGAGTGGCCAGGAAGATGGGCCAAATGGATCCTTGTGAGAGAAACGGAGTCATCCAAATGAGGGGCAGGACCATGCCACTAGAGGAACTTGGTGGGTGAGAAGAGCCGAGACCATCAGCAGCTAGAACAGGTGCAAGCCGTGAACGTTCCAGAGAAGAGAACGAATCTGTGGAGTAGAGAGAATGGCACCGGCGAGCACTTGCAGAGCCCTTCAATCCTAAGAAGACAAAATAACCAGAGAGAAGTCACAGACATATACTAGGTCCAGGGAACCTCCTGGGAAAAGAGAGGAAGTAGAAGTCATGCCCACTCTACCCCTACTCCCAGGACTCCAAGATGATCCCCCTTGTTTCCGGCTGCAGTGGGAGGGGAAGCAGGCCAGACCTCGGGGGCCCTGCTCTCGCTGGCCACCTTTCACTCTTCTCTGCTTCTCACAGCTCTGGACACTACCACCCAAGCTCTCCTGACCCCTGCCTGACAGTCCCGAGGCTCTCTGCTGTCTTCCCATTCGCCCCTGGCCCTGGGAAGTGTGCACACTGGCTGTCTGTAGGCATGCCCTCCTCACACCTCTCCAGCCAAAGCCTTCTAAGACTTCCAGAACTTCTCAGCGGCACCGGCTTGTCTAATCCCAGGCAGAAGGGTGGAGGAAAATAAAACTCAGCTCTTGGGAGGGAGTCAGGAGATTGGCCTCAAGTGCTAAGCCCTTCTCTGGGCCACAATCTCCTCTTCTATAAAATAGAGGAGTGTGATAAGCACTTTACTAGCTCCCAGGAAGCTCTAAGGCCCTGGTGTCTGCCCTTCAGTAGCAGGCTGTCCATCCCCTTTACCAACTGACAAGGGGATCTAATACCTGATTCAGAAAGGCATGGGGCCCTTATGGGAGAGACGGGGCCGCTGTCTGCGGAATTTCCTCCTTCCTCCCTGCCAAGGCCCTGGTCCAGTCCTCGAAGCTCTGGGCTGCACCAGGTAGCGCACGTTGCCTTCTTCTAGCCCTTTCCCATCTGGAGGCAGCATCAGGGGCACTGTGGAGAGGAGAGAATCGCTTAGCCAGGAAGATGGATGATGGAGACAGCAAAGGAGGCCACGGGCCACGGAATAGTGCAACTTCTCCACAAGGTGGCGCCTCTCATAATTTTCTTTTGACCCTGATGAAAAGATGTGCCATTTGTACACTGCAAGCAGGGCCACTCGTTTTGCCATTGCGGTCACTGATTTTATATTCTTTGGACAGTTATGTCATGTATCTGACAGGCACAAACAAGCTCTTCCTTTGGAAATGTCATGATTAGGGGTGCACTCTGCAGCATCAAGTCTATCCTTGGCTGGAGTGCACAGACAATAATCCCTACAGCACCCGTGAAGCTGGCGTACTTCAAACATTTCAGAAATACAACATCACAATGATGCTCCTTCATGGACCCATGCCCAGATGTCACAGTTATTGAATGGAATCATATTCCTTTTTTTTCTTGGCTGCAATATTTTAAAGCAATACCAAATGCATGACTCCCTATGCTTACATCCTTGGACAGGCAGGGTGACCCACTTCTGTGTGCTAAAGATCTCATCTGTCCTTCTTGGACACCTCATCAGTAGTTAGGGATCTGTGAGGCTTTTCCTTGCTCCTGAGGCTTCCTTGTGGATGTGGCTGGGACATAGTTGACTCAGCCTGCTTTGCACTGTGGTCTGTTCAGCCTATGACCACATTTAGAGGCTAATAATATGGCACAAGTGAATGAATGCATATGTACCAGGAGTGGGGTAGGCTGTTGGGGTTGGCACCACCCCATCAACCTACCATTCTAGATCACACCTCCTATTCAAAATGTGATACAAATTCTTTCCACCTGGCTTCCGTTATACCCTTCCAGGCTCCCAACTCCATCTGCCTACATCTGGCTTAGTGCAGAAGTCATCTGATGCCACTGAGCCCTAATGGAATCCAAGTTGTGCAGGATGTTCTTGGGAAAGATGAGGGAGAAGGCACATTTGCCAGCTCTCACAGCGCCAGAAGTCCAGCCAGGAAAGCTGAGCTAGTACCCAGAGACACCATTGGACACTAGAAGCAGACAGTGTGCAGGAATGAGATGGTTCTGGGCAAGAGGCAGATGAGTAGGATGCTTATGCAATGCCCAGTATGGGAGTGGCCTTCAGAAACACAGTAGTGCCTGAGGCCAATGATAATGAACACCAGTCTCTGTTCCCTACACCATCAGATTTGCCTTCAGCTATATCCCTGTTCCTTGAGTCTCATTGTCATCCACCAAGGAATTCCCACCACTGGCTCAGTTTCCACATAGCATCCAGCTGGCTACTCCTCCTTCCCACAATCCTCCCTGCCTCCAACATCCTCATACTCTTCCTGGGCCCCTTGGTTCTTATAATTTTTTCTCAGCTTGCATACAATTTCCAGGCATTTAGCATCCTCTTGGGCCAAAAGTGGGTGAGGTTTGTCCTTGTGGCCCTCTTTGAGTAAACTTTAGGCCTGCTGTTTTTCCTCTCCACTCAGAGCCAGACAAGCACACTATACCTCCCCGCAACACACACACACACACACACACACACACACACACACACACACACACACACCCTCTCTATCCCTACAACACCCTTCCATTTTTGTCCAAGAAAAAGCACCAGGGCCATTAGGACCCAGGGGTTTACAAGGGTTGACTTGCCACACTTCGGGGCTCAGGATTAAAGTGTGTCAATGTGTCAACTGAGCCTCTAAACCTATGATTCATGAAAGCTGAGATTAAAAAATAATGTTAGTGCACTGGAGACAGAAGAATGATAATGAGCAGGGTTAGTGATTGCTGCCGTTGGACTAATCTAGAGCTGCCCTCCTGCTACCATCTGTGAAGGGGCTCGGGGGGCACCATTATTAGGTCCCCACCAGTTGATCTAGCTGATGTCCTAAGTTTTAGGATCTCATCAAAGCTTGCCCTGAGCCTTGAGGGTGATTCTTTTTTTTTTTTTTTTTTTTTTTTTTTTTTTTTTTTTTTTTTTTTGGTTTTTCGAGACAGGGTTTCTCTGTGTAGCTTTGCGCCTTTCCTGGAACTCACTTGGTAGCCCAGGCTGGCCTCGAACTCACAGAGATCCGTCCGCCTCTGCCTCCCGAGTGCTGGGATTAAAGGCGTGCGCCGCCACCGCCTGGCTTGAGGGTGATTCTTAAGTGATGCTGATGAGAAGTCAGAACCACAGACACTTTTGAAGGACTGTGTCCAGCACATGGCCATACACAGGGGAAGGACCCTAGGGGCATTAAATAAGTGAGACCTTGGTTCTCATGCCCATGCCTTCAACTACTGGATTTGGAACAACGGTCCAGGCCATTGTCACCCTAGAGGTATAGCAAGCATGGGTTAACTAGGTATGGATAGTGCCAGGAAGGAGAAAGTATCACACACACATGCACACACACGCACACACACACACACACCATGTCTTCATGGCCTCAGACTGTAAGGGTCTGTGACCGTCAGAGAAGACTGAGGGTAGGGCCCTATAGGAAGGGAAGTCAAGAACCAGGATGACAGTGGCTCGGACTCAGGCCAGGAAGACGTCTAGACTCTAGACCTGCAGAGAAGATCCACCCTGAGCTCAGCCAGGCCTGGGAAAGTGGCCACCCCAGAAGCCGCTTGGCCTCTTCCATCCTATTGGGTTGGAGCTCATTGTCCTCCCCATGGCAGGAAGTCTGTGCTCCTCCTGCACTCTGATCCCATCACCCACTCATTTCCTACTTTTGCTGCAGAGTCTAGTCAGATAAGCCGATACCTGAAACCCTGGCTTTGTCCTGTCTGAAAGAACAAATTAGAGGCCGTTGATTCTCATCACTGCAGAGGTCCTGGCTGTACAAAAGGCACTCCCCTTTAGAGATGGGGAATACCCCAATACACTTCAATATGCCCTTCCAACTCATTTTCTGCTTAAAAGGAAGCAGGAGCTATTTCCCAGAGAATCTCAAGCCAAGAAGATTGGAGCCCTTGTTCATAGGAGTGAGGCAACAGCATTTCCAAGCTGGGAATTGCAGCCAGGGGAAGAACAGGATTCGATTTTCATGCAACCTGAACTGCAACCCTGCTGAGACACAAAAAGGAGTCTGTGAAACTTTTCAGGAACATGCCGACCTCAGCAGGAATGGTGCAGCTATCTTCTTGTTCAGGGTCTGGTCTGCATAGTGATTGCTTTAAAAGCCCACCCCTAGGCTCTGGTGGAGATTCCACCAGTGATGCTCTGTCCACTGCTCTGTAGTAATGCTTGTGTCTCTGAGCTATGAGACACTCTTCTTTGACTGTACATCCACCTTCTCCGAGACTGTGCTGTCTTCCAGTGGCACCTTTGCTTGTCTGGACCAGGCTCTGGAAAGGCTGCCCTTCACTTGACTAGCCTTAGGACTTTACTGCCGACAGGCCTGGCTCAGGTTACAAGGATACCTAGAGTTTAGAACTGGAGATGGAGTGGCGTCGATGTCCTCCACAGTGGGAGGGTACAGTAAGCTGTCCTGACGCTGCATGCTGGAGTAGAAGCTGCCAAGGGGGAGGAGAAAGAGAGAAAGCGGTGCTCAGAGACCAAGGGACACTTGGCCAGGACTCCGAAACTCTCAGACTCAGAAGAGCAAAGTGTATCCCAGGTCAGGAGGCGGTGAGAAGTCTGTGTAGTTGGAGGAGGGGAGAAGGCAGGTGAACATTCCAAGTCAGAACAGAAAGCGGAAGAGAAAAGGAAGCATGGTTTTTGAGCCTGAAACTTTGAGGATTCTAGCTGTGGAGAGTTCATGCAAGTCTGTGTGCTAAGGACAAGGTTCTTCTAGGGCTCCACTTTCTAGACCAGGACACAGGAGAAGTAGAGTGCACAAACCTGAAGCTCTGGCTGCTGGCTACCTCCACGAAGGTGCCCTCCTTGGCTCGGGGAGTGATCAAGAGGTGGGAAAATACTGGGAGTTTTAGAAGTCACCAATGCTAGTCTTAAATAAAATGTAAGGGTGATGCTTATACCCACATTAGGGTGTGCAAAAGACTTAATGTAAAAGGACGAGACAAAGCGAGAAGTTTCAGGGTCTGGACCAGAAACCCAAGGTGTTCCGGCAGCCTGCTTAACTTCCTTGAAATCAGGTCAGCCCTGTACTAGTAATACCTCAACAGCTAGACCCTGAAGGGCTCACAGAGTATCTACTAACCTAAGTCTCCCTTATACCCTCCTCTCACCCTCTGGAGAAGTATGCAGCTCCAGGTGGTCCAGCCTCCTCTGGGGCACCCTTTCTGTACCCAATCATGTTCTCTAAAGGCACCACTCGGACTGTTTACCTGAAGTCAAACTATGAAGGTGTAGTTGTCTTGCCAACCATGTTGGCTGTGTAAGCTCCAGGACGGAGGACCAGGCTGCTGTGGTATCTTTATTCATACCTTCTTGCCATTGCCTGACCGGCAGGAGTGGCTGGGGAGAAAGTCTGAACCCTTCTTCCCAAGGAGGAGGCTGCCCCAGTGCTAGGGTCTTTCAGGAGACCACTGGACAGCTACCTAGAGGCAGGAGGCATCAACCAGGCCAGTGTGCTTTCCTGAGAAGCCTGACAATATACTGAGCGCAGGGCAATGCCAGGAACAAGAACACAGAAAGGAGGTGGCTACAAAGAGAGGCAGGCAGAGTTGGCCAGGACCCCAGAGGCTCCCGGGCAGCGGGCCATCCTCCTGTTCCTGAGCTCTTCCTCTAGGAAGCCCGCTGTCCTGCTCTCTCTCTCTCTCTCTCTCTCTCTCTCTCTCTCTCTCTCTCTCTCTCTCTCTCTCTCTCTCTCTCTCTCGCCACTCTCCACTCTCACTTCCCTGTGACTCCAGCCCTGGCACTGGCAACTGTCCACCTGGTCCTGACCTTCCCTTTGTGCTGTGCCAGGCAGGCTGCAGTGACAGCCAGATCACAGGACTGGGGCAGCTGAAGGTAGGAGCTGGCAGCTTCAGGAAGCTGTGACGCACAGAGGACAGGCAGCCTGGGCAGGGGCTCCTGGGACACTGAAGACCCGAAGTAGGCAAGGAAGTTCCAGTGCCAAGAATTTCCAGGTGGAGGGTTGGTCTAGGTGGAAGTGAAGGGAGTCCCCTTCCCTGAGTTGCATGGAGTGCCCGTGTTTGCTGGTTTGGTATCTGGAGGGGGGAGGGGAACCAAAGTTATACCTGGGGCAAGAGAGGAGGATGAAGCCAGAATTTAGAAGAAGCAAGTCTCTGGAGAGATGGAGGCTGTGGGCCAGGTGTCCCACAATGGAGCAGGGAACAAGATCATCCAGGACCTTCGGAGTACAGAAGGAGACCAGCCTGACCCTGTCCAGTCCAGATATGCCTAAGTAGGCTGCCTCTGCTTACACAGAGGCTGGAAGGAGCAACAGCTGGGATCCACTAGCCACTGCGGTCGCCCCCGCCCCCGCAGCGTGCTCCTGACTATGCAACAAGTGTCACGTCTACATGTTGGCACTTCATCCCCAGCCGCTTGAGCCCCTGAACTTGCCAGCAGCCCCTAAACTACAAGACCCAGAGACCTTCAACGTGGAGCACTGGCTACTCGGCTCAGGTCAGTCGCCTCCGCTGATCCACGAGGTGAGCTGGACATGCCCCCATCCTCCTCCCCGGCACCACGTGGGGTGCAGGGTGCAGGACACAGGGTGCAAGTCTGTAGCCCTGAGAGCCTTAAACTGCACACGGCATTCAGGAGGGGCCAAGTGGTGATGTACGAGATAATAGCGAACCCCGCACGGTCCGATGATGAAGCAGTACCTACCTAGCATGTCGCCCCCTGGCCCCGGATGCCCTGTCAATCGGCCTCCCAGTGTGGCTGGCGCGTGGCTGCTCCTGCAAGACTCGCGCCGCCGGGCTTTCAGGGAGGCGGGAAGAGCGCGAGTGGGGCAGAAAGAGAAGAGAGCGCAGGCTGCAGCTCCAGAGAGCCCCGGGGGAAGCCCGGGCTAGCGGGAGGGCACGCACTCACCTCCACACACAGCAGTCAAGGAGAGCCAGAGCAGCAGCAGCGCCTGCACGCAGAGCCGCAGATTCATGCTGCAACTCGGTCTGCAGCGGCCCTGAAGAGCCGAAGCTGGGCTGAGAGGCCGGGTACCCCGGACGCTGAGAAAGGCGCGAGCCGGGGCTGGCGCGTGCGGGCACGGAGTTCGCGTGGCTCCCGGACCACGGGAGGGTGCGCTCCCCAGCAGTGCCGCTCGCTGCTGGCCCCACGCCTGCTCGCCGCCTCTGCTCTGCAGCAGCCTCCTCTGCCTCCGCGGGGTAGCGCCGCGAAGCTGGCCTAGGTGGCTCTGGGACAGCGGCAAAAACTCTCCAAGCGGCAGGCTGTGCTTGCTCCGCTACTCGCAACTACCCGCTGGTCCAGGCTGCTGGAGAGAATGCTTCCCCGCTCACTTCGGGGGCTGCATTTTGTAGCTTGTGGTTTGGCCGCGAGCCCACTTGGTCATGTGGTCATCGGGAGGGCTGGGGGGGGGGGGGAAGAGCAGGAAGAGGGAGAGGGAGCGAGCCTCCCGCACCGCCCCCCTCCCGGCAAGCACGCTGCAGCCCTATCCAGGACGCGAGAGGGAACCCCGAGGTGGCCCCACAACAAAGGCTGAGCGACTGCTCGGACAACCCACAACCGGTCCCCGGACAATGCCTGCCTGGCCGGGGTCCAAAGGGTTTGTAGGGACCTGAAGGATTTCAAACACAGGAAGCATTTGGATCAATGGAGGGGCACACTTAACCCTTTCTCACCTGGATTCCTTAACAGCTGTTAGGATACCTGGGCATTTGGAGGAGGACCCTATTTGGGATTTCCACTACACCCCAATCCATTTCTGACCCTAATCATGTTCTTTTCCCCCTTGTCGCTCTGTAGTCTCAAGTAGGGGATTTACTCAAGATCTTCCCTGACTCCGCCTCCTTTCTCCTCTGCGTCTTCAACTGAATTAAATTGGAGGTGATTGTCTAGGTTGTGCATAAGACTTGGGTAACTGCCTGCCACCCTTATTTCTCCTGCTGTCTCTCAGCAAGTACCCTCTACCTAGACTGGCCCCGTAAGTGAGCTCTTTGTGCGCGCAGCAAAACCTTAAAATCCCACCCAATCTAAAAGGCGTCCTTCTGTCCCTGTGCCCCAACCCGTCCCGTGGAGATGCTGCCTCCTGGTTCACTGTTGGGAGACATTCTGCAGGTACTGTCATGTTGCCATTCTTGTTGCTTGGAGCTGTCCCCTACTTAGTTTTGTCTCATTGTGGGGAGGGACCTCCCAGCTCCTTCCAAACTCAGCTGGATTTCTTTTACATTCAACTGGGATTCCCCATTATAAAAGGGCCCTGGGGTCGTTTATCTTTCTACTCTGGACTCTTAGCTTCTTTTACAGCCTGGGGGTTCCCAAAGAAATGCACCTCTTCTTTCCTCAGACTGGGAACCCCCTATGGTCTCAATCTTCTGGATCTCTCCAAACTCCCCAATATCACTCTCTGCACATAGGTGGCACTCAACACATGTTAAAAGACAGAATCAAAAGGTGTTTCCACCTTGCATCGAGCAGGTTTGTTCCAAGTGTACATCCAAATGTATGTCTCTATGTACCACAGAAGAGGCGAAAATCCATGGTATATACTATGAAATGTCTTTGAAATGTTCCAAAATTCTAAGGCACACACTTTGTCAGTCTCCCTTCGCCAAAACTGTCCACAACAAAATGACCTTTGTCTTCCTTATAAATGCAGCTCCAGACCAGAATGGTGCCTCGGAGATAGCCCGTGCTTCTGAATATGGGATTTTGAATATATGAGTAAGCGATTCAAAGAAATCAAGGGAGTCAGATGTGGGGAGTCAGGGTTCTTGATAATGGCCTGCAAGCCAACTGGACATGTTGAGGAGGAGAGGCACCAGGAAGGAAAGCATCTCTCTTCATCCGAGGGACCCAGGCTGTGAGCAGGCAGTGTGGCTCATTCATTCTTTTGTGCTTTCCTACCAGAGAAGAAGAAACATTGTCCTCTAGACATATATGCTGTAGGCCATTGCTGCCCTCACCCAGACTTACTGGATCTTGTGGCAAGGATAATCTCTGCTCTCCCCACTTCAGGGTGCTACAGGAACAAATGAAATCATGTGCCTGAAGGCACTGTACCAACTGGGAATAAGACCTTACAGAGTCTTTTTTTTTTTTTTTTTGAATCTTACTGCCCCATTTCTTGACTGAGCAAGCCTGTGCATATCCAAATATGTGCCCCTCAAAGCCTGATAGAAACTTTCATATTTAATCGCATGTTTACTAGAATGTACGTGGCTATTGCTGAGGCAGGGGCAGGGGCACAACTCGGTGTATGTATTGTTGGGAAAGAGATGAGATTGCTGACCTATGTGAGACCAGCATGTCATTAGTACCCACATGAACACTACGCCATACAGTTCAAGTGTCATATGTCATTACCATCAGCTGTTTAGCTGCTCAATTGACTTATCTACCTCTACATACTATGAGTTTATTGTTTTTTAAACCTCAGATCTTAGTAAACTATTTTAAATTCTGCCCCTCAGTACCTCACATTAGCTGTGTGGCTCCAGGTGCCTTATTTATCTCCTCTAAGGCTTCGGAGCTGCTTCTGCACAATCCAGGTATATATCCCTTTAAACTCAGATGCTGGAACTAAACCCAGATGATAGTATTAAGGGGAGCCTTTTGGAAGGTGATTAATTCATGAGGGTTCCATCCTCATGAGTGGATTGGAGCTCTTATAAAGGAAGTTGAAGGAAACAATCTGATGTTCTTTTCTTTTTCTTTTTTATTCTGAGATAGTCCTGGTTGTCCTAGAACTCGCACTGTAGTCCAGACTGGCCTCAAACTCAGAGATCTGCCTCCTCGAAGTGACATATTGAAAGCAAAAAGAGTTTGGAAGCTGTCACCAGACACTAAAACCTGTTGGTGCTTTGATCTTGGACTGGCCAGCCTTTACAACTGTGAGAAATATATAATATATTTCTACTGTACACAAATTACCCTGCCTCTGACATTTTGTTATAGCAGCAGGAACAAAGAGTTATAGTTGGGCAGTTCAGTGAGATAATGCACATAAAGTACTTAGCAAGTCTCCCTCTACAGTAGGTGCACATGCAATGTAAGTTCCTCCTTTGCCTGACCTATCCCCATCCCCACCTTGGAGTCTGGCCTCTGGCCTCCTGGAACTGGTCAGGTAGGAAGAGCTCTGTCTTTTCCCTGCTTCCTCCACATCTGTCTTCTTAATAGCCAGCAAACTGATCATTATCTTATTGCCTCAGAGCACTGATACTTTGGAGGGCTAATCTGATGAATCCAACTGATCTAGGGAGTTGAAGTGTGATAGTGACTTAAGGTTATGCTTTCCAGGTACGAAGTTCATTCTAACAGAGCTTTTGGGAGCCAATGCTCCCCGCCCCTTGCACCCTGTGTGCCCGTGCCCCCCACCCACCCAGGGAAAATCAAACTCTACCTTGTCAAGCAAGGAGACTCCCTGGTGACTTTAATTTTACATTTTTCTACCCAAAGCTAGCTTGGTTTCAAAAATCAACTTTCAACTCAAAGGTTCATCCACTGAAGCCTCAGAATGCAAGCCTGTTGCAGCCCCTTCCTCTCCACCTGTCCCCATCGATGATGATAACATAACAGCTAAAAATTTATTATACAAGTGCTATGTGTTAAGCACCATCCTGAGTGTGCTAAATATATTAAGTTATTTAATCCTTCCATCTGTGAGGCAGGGCTGATTCTTTATCAGCTCCACTTCATCGATGAGTCACCTAAGGCTAACAGAGGTCAAACCATTTCCTCAGGTCTGTCTAACCTCAGAGCCCATACTCTCCTGTTTCTGGGCATCAAGAAGCAATTTTCCACTTCTTGGGTCCATATATTGCTTGATTTGAGCCTCTAACATCTAAGTCATACTCTCTTGAATTAGGAAGTAATGAAGCATAGTGGGAAAACACACAGGGCTACTGTAGCAGCCCTGTCACTTACTAAATGGGTAACTTTGGACGAAGCATTAACCTTTTCTGAGCCTTCACTGCCTTATGTGGAAAACAGGCTGCCCTGGCACTGGCTCCCTAGGTTTTTGGAAGGTTAAATGAATCAGAATCTATGAAGTACTTGGAACAAGGCTCAGTTTTCATGATGAGGTGAGCATTGTATAATTGTTACGTACTCTCATAGATGTGGATATAGCAATATAAGGTAGTAGGACTGTGTCTTACTCTTTTTGTCTTCTCTCCAGCCATACTGTTACCCAAAGTCAATTCTCAGAGACTGTTCACTGAATGAAAGAAAGAATTGTATGTATGATCATACTAATCATCATTCTAGGTTTCAGACATACCAAGAGTCCTTATTTTGGGCAAAATCATCACAACTTTCCCACAGGATTTTAGATGAGTCAACACCAACAGTTAACAGAAATATTCAAAGACGTGACTACCTTCAACCCTAATTGGACAGTGGTTACTTTTTACTGGAGCAATGCAAATAATGGAGTGAGTGAGGAGAGAGGTCATCTGGGTAATGACGGGCCTGACCAGCAACAACCAGAGAAATTTCATAATAACAAGAATTCCAATCCCCCTCATTATGCAGATAGAAAAACTGAGGCCCAGGAAGGAAAAGTGGTGTGCACCAAACTGGTGCAAATTCAGGACCGGGGCACATGAACTCCCATCCTTGCTTTTCCTCTATACCTTCCCAGCACTGATCTAAGAGGGCACATGCAGAGCAGTTCCCAGTGGCTGTGGTTAGACACGGGGCTCTCAGTTCACAGTCCAGTCCTTCTCCAGCCAATGTTGCTCACCAACTTGTCCCCTAAGACATAACAAAATTTGCTAGCCGAGTTCAGCAGCAATGGCACTATTTCCTGTTTGTTTGTTTGTTTGTTTGTTGTTATTGCTTTTAAGGCATTTAAGAAGAGCATCAAATCTCCTCGTCTCTAGTGCTGCTTAATCGAAACCTGATGGGCAAACCTAAGGGGTCAGCTGTTAGCTGATGCCTTGCTAACTGGATCCATGACAAATTAACTTCACTTGCTTAAGCACAAATAAAGAATGTGATTTTTCGTTGTCTAGTGTTCAAATTCCTGGGTTTGGGTTTTTTTTTGGGGGGAGGGGGTTCTACAGATGACAGTTGTGATCTTTTCCACCAGAGTGACCACCACAGTGCTTGCCGTATATACCATGGCAGACACTAAAGAGTTAACTTTCCCATATGAGCTATAAAACCACAGAATGGAGAAGAGAATAATAAGTGTTAGCATTTAGGCATCTGTACTGGCCTGCCCTTAGGGTCCTGACAGGATACATCCTCAGCTGCAGCCACTAAGAGCACCCCCGTATGCCTTTGCTACACTCCTTTATAAAAGGCAGGCCCTGGCTGGCTCCTATCTTTTTCTCTTTCTCTTCCTTCACTCTTATCCTCGGGAAGACGGGTCTCTGCCCCTTCCCTTCCCTCCCCTCCCTCCCCTCAATAAACCTCCCACGTGGGCCCTGTCGTATGGTGTGACTCCTTCCAGTCATTTTTAAAATACAATATGTATATGGAACCTGGCCTGAAATGTGAATCAGAAGAACCTAATTACCATTCAGAGGAAGTAGCCATATTGTTGAGGTTTCAAGGATTTTTTTCCATTATTTCCTCTTCAACTAGCCATATGATTCTTCCCCTAGTCTTGTGCCCAATACCTCCTTATCCTCATCACCTATCCCTGGCCACAGAATGAGATCTTGTCTTTCATCCGAACCCTTTTCCCAACCACACAGATTAAAATACTAACCTTTTATTGTGATTAACCTTGATTGTCAACTGGATGGAAATTAGGATCACCAGGGAAACAAACTTCTGGGTATTGACTAGGAAAGATTGTCTATATTAGGCTAGTAGATGGGAAGACCCACCTTAAACGAAGGTGGCTGGGATTCTGGATTAATCATAAATGAGAAAGTAAACTGAGGTGGAGAGATGGCTCAGCAGTTGAGTTCTTCCTGCCCAGTCATGAGGACTAGAGTTCATATCTCAAAACCCATGTAAGAAGCCAAGCCTCCTGAATACTCCTGTAACCTCAGCCTTAAAGGGGGCAGAGACTAGGGGGTCACTGGAGCATGCTAGTTTCTGGCGAGAGAGAGAAAACACAAGCCCCAGGTTCAGGGAAAGACCCTGCCTCAAAGAACTAGGCAGAGAATGGTAGAACATACAGTGCTCTCTTCTGGCCTCTAAGCAAACACATAGGCACATACACCCATACTACATACACACACATTCAAATACATTTTGATGCCCCCCTCCCCCGCACACACACAATGAATGAATCTTCTCTAAAAAGATAAGACTGCTCTACTAAGATGAACTAACTATACCTTCAAACATCAACACAAATAACCCTTTTTCTTTACATTTCTTTTGTCAGATATTTTGTCATAGCAACAAGACAAATAACTAATAAAACATCCATACAGTATCCCACCATCCAGAACAATGTCATGACTTCTAGTCCCATCTTCGGCATTTACTAGTGCTGGTCCATGCTAATTCCTTCTACAGGTGCCTTTTTAGCCACTTTCAAATTGGCTCCACACACCCTGGGAATGTTCGATCCACTTCCACTACATGCTTCTTCCAAATTTCTCAAAAACTATGTTCATTCTCAGGTTGTTTAATATATTAAGGAAGAACCATAGGTTCCCACAGATATGTCTCACTTGACTAACAACTGTTTCTGAAAAACCTTATGCCAATAGGATTCAGGTAGTCTACCATATCTCAATTGTCTTTGAAGGGTTCATTCTTAACAACTCAATAGGTTCTAAGAAGGATCTTCCAAGAAGAGCTCCACCTCAGCCCCGACCCCATGACCCTAGCCTAAGCCACACCAAGGTGTGCTTTTTTCCCCTACATCCTGTCTGATTCCTTCTGATCCTGCCTCTTCCAGAGCTACAGAGATCCCTGCTCCTCTTGTTTGTCTTTCAGAGCAGTTTCATTTCCTCTCTACATCCTCTATGACGTCTCCCAGGAGCCTCCATCCTTCCTCTCCCCTAGGGTCTATAAATACTCTGGTACCCAGGGGAGGCATGGGAATTCTTCCCTCACCAAGCAAGGCCCACTGAGCTAGGAGGGCCACACCCAAAATAGCAGGTTTATCTCCAAGGTCCCATGTGCCAGCAAACCTTTCTTCATCTTGCATTGCTGGCTGTTATCAAGACTTGAATTAGACAAGGTATTATATGATCTTGAATCTGGAAACGTGGTGTGCTGAGCCAGGGCAATGACTGTTGGGGACTGGGTGTTGGGTCTATGGCCAGCTGGGTTGTGTACTTAATAATAGCATCAAAGACAGAGAGATGATGAGGTCATCTTTCAGCTCCTCAGGGGCAGTCTAGGACTGTCTTGTTTTATGACTGTCCTCAGTATCTCGTTGGCATTTGACAAGTACTAAGTATTCAATTGCTTTATGAATGAATATATAATGAGCAATGAATGAATGAGTCAGAGCATCTGTGTTTTGGTACCTCAAATTCTTCTAAAAAGTAAGAAAACATGCCTATCTTACTGGATTCAGTAAGAACTCAAATGAAAAATGTGAGGTGGACTGGCGATATAGCTCAATGGTATAGCCCTTCCCTAGAAATGGAAGGGAAAGGACTTTGTAAACCGAGAGTTACTTTCCCAGCTCAAGGAATCAGGACACCAGTTAATGTAACTAACCATTCCCATGAGTGAAACATGAACTGCTCAGCTCTTCGGGACCGCAGGAGAAACAGAGTTGGAACTGGCACAGGACTTGATGTAGGCTTGATGCCTACATCCTTCCGGATAAGAAGAGTTTGTGTAGCTCTGCCATAGAGTTACAAGAGCTTCCAATTCCCATGCTCTCAGGCTTAATGCTCATAACTTATCAATCACCCTCCGAATCAAAAAGAAAAGGGCATTCTCAGCTGTAAATATTGCCTGGAGCCATCTCAAGTATTTAGGGTTTTCAATGTCTTCTTTTAAAACTTCTGATCGGGTCAGGTTGAGGATAGGGTGACAGCACTCTGGGCTAAGTCTGTCTTTGTGGTGCTTCCCATTAAGTGATCCATCAGCCATGGCACTGGCTTAAGGCATTGCCCAGCTGACAAACAACTTTGAAGCATGCCTCTTGGTTTTGCATTCTACTTCCATGCCTTCTTGGCTTTCACTGTGAACAAGCAGGGAGGGTATTCACCTCCTTCCCCTTGCTCCTGTAGCACATCCATCTGAGGCATCCCTAGAGGCTCAGCATTCCAGGTTTGGTTTCTTCCATTTAATTTCCACAGACCCTATCAAGTCATAATCTCCTTTCCTGCAGGGAAGGGACACTTCCACCTCTTCCTCCATATCCTCTTAGCTGCTTGCATTTGGGTCTGGAGACCTTAAAGGGCCGTTTCTCATTTCCATCTTGTCTTCCATTGTTTTCTCCCCTGGGATATCTATATATTCACAGCTCTGAGATGTCTCACTGGTCTGGAATGTCCAGCGAGCTGATCCTCTGAATCATATACTTAAAGAAATTGGAAAAGAGCGGTGCTCATTAGGCTGTCATTTCCCCAGTTTCCTCCTCCAACCTGGATGTCTTCCCACTTGCTTGATGGTGTGCTTTCCTGTTCTGTCCCCTGGCCTATGCAGCCCCAGGGAGGTGGGCAGAGACATATTCCTAGCTTTGTCTCCCTGACTTAGATATCCCAGGAAAAACATATTTCAGTAGAAGAGTTCAGGGTAATTTCTTCCAATGGGTACCACAGAATCAGAGCTTGAAAGGATCTTCCCAAAGACCTCCTCCTCTTTTATATATGGTATTATTGAGACATAATTGACATATAATAATTTATATAATTATAGTATACAAAGTGCACCATTTACTAATTCTTCATGTGAGTTCGTGTGTGTCAGTTTGACACAAGCTAAAGGCATCTAAGAAGAGGAAGCCTGTGAGCAAGTCTTTGGGGGCATCTTCTTGATTGATAACTGATGCAGGAGTGCCCAACTACATGGACAGGTGGTCTGGGGTTGTATGAGTAAGCCATTCGAGAGCAAGCCAGTAAGCAGAATGCCAGCATAATGTCTTCTTCAGTTCCTTCTTGAGGTTCCTACTTTGGGTTCCTGCCCTGATACCCATCAGTAATGAACTGTGACCAGGTAGCTGTAACATCAAATAAACCTTTTTCTCCCCAAGTTGCTTTTGGTTATGATGTTTGTCACAGCAATAGAACACAAACTAGAGCACCATATAAAACCATCACCATCATCAAGTTTCTATCGTTCCCTAAAGCTTCCTTCTGTCCCTTCAAATCCCTCCTTTAAGCCTCTCTCTTCTCCCATGACATCATGAAACTACTGGTCTTTTTCCGTTACTATAAAGTTGACATTTTCTGAGATTTAAAAAATGAAACAAAACAATATGTATTGTCCTTATTGTTGATTTCTTTCATACAATGAAATTGTTTTTGAAATTCATCCATGCTGTTGTACATATTAATGGCAGCATAATTTTAATTTCTGAAGTTTCCACCATACTTTGTTCATCCACATGCCTGTTGATGGACATTTATTATTTTTAATGTTTACAGATAAAACTGCTATGGACATTCATGTACTAGTCTCTGGATAAAGAAATTTTTCAAATGGGTTTACACTGTTACACCCTGGAACCTGCCATGACTGTGGCAGGTCACCTTTCCTAGCATTCCAGTGCTGGATGTGAGGTCTGTCCTCAGTTGCATCAACCTCTTCAACAATTACAGCAGCTTTGTCTGAACCTGCCCTCTATTTGCAACTTTAACTGTGTTTATCTTCCTTTCCTCACCAAACTGCATATTTAGATATCTTTCTGCTTCACTTTCTGCTCCCTCTCATTACGAACCTGACTAAGAGTAGCGAGCAGTAACTGTGCTATAGCGGTAATACAAAGCTGTCTTGAAATTTATTCCCCCAAGGAAATCAATGACTTTTGAATTTAGCCTCATTCAAGGTTTTAGGACATATGGAGAACACAGCTGGATTCCTTGCCAGAATATAATATGAATGGCTTCTACTCCTATTTCTAATAAAGTCCATGTTCCCTTCTAAAACCTCATGAAACCAATCTTTGCTGTCCACGTTTTTATTGGCATTCAGTCTTCTGAACTCCCATCAGAATGGCCCATTAAGTTCTGCTTGCAACATTTTAAGGCTTCTTTAGCCTGCAGTCACAAATTCATCTACAGTTCTCCCACAAACCAATTCCCAAGGCCTATGAATCACCCAGGTTATTCACAGCAACTACCCTACTTCTGAGTACCAATTTTATGTTAGTTACTTTTCTTGTTGCTGTGATCAAATGCTTGACAACAGCAACGTGAGGGATGACGGTTTTATTTTGGCTCATGGTTGAAGGGGATGTATAGCCCAACACAATGGGGAAGATATCACAGCAGGTGGCTCCATGGCAGAGGGAACGTGAGCTTTGGACGCCTCATGTTTGAGACAGGATACAGAGATTAAACAGGAAGTGAGACAGGCTATATTATACCTCAAGGTTTGGCCCCACCATGACTCACTTCTTCCAGCAAAGCCCCACCTTCTAAAGAGCTCACAAACTCACAAAACAATATCATCAATTAGAGAGCAAGTGTTCATATGAGTCTACAGATTAAGTTTCACATTTACATCATCATACTTGTTAAGTTGTATGTTCAAATATTTAGTACATATTTTATTGGCTGGTTTTCTTATAGCTGGGTTAAGTATATTGAGATATAATTCATATGCATGAAACTTACTCACTGAAAATGTAAAATTTAGTGTTTTTTTAATGTACCTACAAAGGTGGGGGCCTATCACCATAATCTAATATCAAAATATTTTCATCATCCTAAAAGAAATCTCCATACCCATCACCCATCACTCTTTATTATGCTCTTTCTTCAGCCTCTAGAAACCACCAATTTACTGTCTCTGTAGATTTACCACTTCTGAGCATCTCATATGAATTGAGTCATACAATAAAGATGTCTTTTTTTTTTTTTTTTGGTTTTCTCTGTGTAGTTTTGGTGCCTGTCTTGGACCACTCTGGGATCTCACAGAGATCCGCCTGGCTCTGCCTCCCAAGTACTGGGATTAAAGGCGTGCACCACTGCCGCCTGGCCTATGTCTAGACTTTTTTTTTTCAACATAGGTTCTGGGAATCAAACTTAGGTCTACATTTTGCATGTCAAGCACTTTACCAACCCAGTGAGAAGTTCTTTATACAGAATGGGTAGAAGACGTTTATCAGATAATTTCCAAATAATTTCTTCTATTTGATACATTGTCTTCTCACATTTTTCATGCCCAAAAGTTTTTAATTTTGATAAATTTCAATTTGTCTACATTTTTCTTGGTGGCATGTGCTTTTGGTATCATATCTAAGAAACAGTTGCCTAATACAAAGACACACAGATTTATTCTTATATTTCTTTCTAACAATTATATAGATTTTCCTCTTGTGTTTAGACCTATGATCTGTTTTAAGTTAATTTTATGCATAAAGTAGGGTGATTTGGATATTCATTTGTCCTAGCATCATTTATTGAAAAGTATATTCTTCCCCCTATTAAATTATAGATGGTAATAGTTTAAATTTTAACATTTGATTGTTTGAGGCTTGTAAATAGAAATAAAATTGATATATGTATATTGATTTTGTATCCAAAATCTTTGCTAAAATAGTTTAATAGTCCTGGTAGATTTCTAAGAGACATTCTTAGAGTTAACAGAAGTGATTGTCACCAGCAAATAAAGAGAAATACCGCTTCCTCTCCTATTTGAATGCTTTCCATTTTACTTTCTTGCTTTATTGCACTAGCTGGAATTTCCAGTAAAACACTGAATAACAACAGACATTCTGTCTCCCTCCCGACTTTAGGAGAAAAGATTCAGCAGTTGATCATTAACTGTTAAGTGTAGTTTTTTTCCACAATAGCCTTCAAAATAAGAACATTTCCTTCTATTCCTACTTTGCTTAGAGTTTTTCTTTGATACAGATGTTGTTTTGTGTCAAATGTTTTTCTGTGTATGCAAAATTATCATATGGCTTTTGTATATTTTTATTAATATGGCCAGTTATAATGCTTGACTCCCAAATGTTAAATAAAACTTGCCTTGTGGGAATAAATTTCACTTAATTATGGACATATTCTCCTTTTATGTATTGTTAGATTTGATTTACAACAAGTTTTGCATGTTTATCTTTGTGTGATCTGTATTTATAAAATATTTTTCTGCTTTTATTATCAGAATAATAAAAGGTAATAGGCCTTTCTTTTCATCTTTACAGAAGAGTTTGTATAAAGCTGATATTATTTCTTTAAATGCTTTAAGAATCCACCAAGAAATCCATCTGGCTCTGAAATTATCTTTGCTGATTATTTAAACTATCAATTCAGGTGTCTGTAGTAGAGGGCTATTCATAGTACCTATTTACTCTGAATGAGTTTTTTTGTGTGTGTACCTCTTAAGAAATATATCCACTTCATCTAAATTGTCCAATTTGCAGGCCAAAGTTGTTCATAACATTCCCTTAGTACCACTTTAACATCCACAGAATCTGTAGTTACTTACCCTGTCATTCTTCAAACTGGTCATCTGCGTCTTCTTCCTTCTTGTCCTGATCAGTCTGCCTGAAGATTTATCAGCTTTATTGATCTTCTCTAAGAACCAGCCTCTGGGTTCATTTATTTTTGTACTGTTTGTTTATTTTCCGTCGTCTTGGTTTCTGTTCTGATCTTTATTTCCGTCTACTTGGGGTTTCATTTGCTCATCTTTTGCTAGTAGCTAATGGTGGAAACCGAGGCCATTGATTTAAGACCCGTATGATTAATTTTATGTGTCAGCTTGCCCGGGCTACAGAATATCTCTAGATAGTTTGTGACAGTTTTCCAGAAGGGATAAGGTCTTGAAAAAAAAGATCAGTCTCATCAACATGAATAGAAATCCTCTAGCCTGTTGAGAGACTGAATGGAACAAAAAGTTTCAAGTGTTCTCTCTCTCCACTTGAGTTGAAATATCCTTCCCACCCTTGACACTATTGTTCTAATAGATTTTACACTTACACATATTATAAATTATACTCCTTTGGTGTTACTTCTCCTTAAACAGTCTCTTATTTTTAGAGCTAGTTAGACACTGTTTTTGTTGCTCCTCCATCCTTCCCGGATCCGTGTGGTTACTTGTTGTCTTTTTTTTTTTTTTCCTACTAGTGAGTCTGATAGATATTAGTTCTTTGAGCATTTGTATACCTGAAATGTCTTTATTTGGCCTTCAGTTTTGAAAGATGATTGTTTTCATGAGGTGTGATACATTAACAGAATACCGAAGACTGGGTAATTTATAGTAAACAGAAACATGTTGACATATGATTCTGAAAGCTAAGAACTCCGTGATTGCGGTACCAGGAAAGGATCTTTCCTTTGCATCAATCTGTGACAGATGAGCAAAGAAAGGATGAGAGAAGGCAAGAAGTTAAACTTCATTTCAAATGAGCTCAAATAAGCCTCAAACTCATTTAGAGCTGGCATCAATCCATTCCTCACGGTGCCTTTTTTTCACTAGTGGAAACTTAACCCAGCACCTAGTATATTGCTAGGCAAGTCCTCTACAACTAAACTATATTCCTCCAACATCAAAGCACCTCCTGGGGCTGGAGGGATGGCTCAGCTGCTAAGAGGATTTGCTGATCTTCCAGAGGACCTAGGTTCAGTTCCCAGCACCCACATTGTGGCTCACAACTATCTATAACTCTAATTTCAAGGGGATCTGGTGTTCTCTTCTGCTGTCCATGGGCACTTACATGCATTCAGACAAAACACGTAAACATGTAAAATCAAAATAACAAGCAAATATTTTTAAAGTACCTATTAATAGTTCTACAATGATAATTAAATTTCAGGGGGAGTTTGATGGGCAACACTCAAACCACAGCAATATTTTTGCCTGTAATAAATCTGTGACATTTTTCTTTATTTTGGTATTTTAAAGATTTTGCTCCAATCCTCTCTATACATAAATGTGCCCCCTCCCTCTGGTAGCTTCTAATATGCCGTGTTTTGAGGAATTTGGTTATAATGTGCCTCTGTGTAGTGTTCTTTTTGTCTCTCGTACTTGGGGTTTGTTGAGTCCCTCAGGTCGACAAGCTTACAGTTTCATAAAATTAAAATAAAATGGTTACTATTTCTTTGGGGTTTCGTTTGTTTTCTTTTCCCTCACTTCTCCTTTTCTCCTTCAGCAACTCCAATTACTGTATCAGGGTGTATGATTTCCCTAACATTCAGAGGTGCCTGTGCACTTTTTACATCTGCTTGTCTACGCATTTCACTTTAAATTGTCTCTGTTGCTTTGAATTCAAGTTCACTAGCCATTTCTTCTTCAATGTCTAATTTGTTGTTAATCCAATTCATCTTATTTTTTTAACTTCGTATGTTGTAGTTTTGACTACTATAAATTTTAATCAGGCATTTTCATAAATATCTTCCACATCTCTAATGATTTCAGCCTACAGATGCAATTATAGTAACTGTTTGTAATGCCTTTGTTTGATAATTTTGTCATTTGTATTAGTTCTGATCTTGTTTCAATAATTTGACTAACATTCTACTTTTGGTCAGCTTCCTATTCTGGCCATGCCAGGTAATTTTTAACTGAGTTCCAGACATTGTGGCTTCTACGTTATTGAATTTTTATCACTGGATTCTTATAGTCAGTGGTTCTCAATGAAGGATGATTTTGTTTGTCTGGAGACATGCTTGGTTGTTAAAATTGGAAGGTACTATTGGTATTTAATGGGTAGAAATTGAGTGTATTAGTAAATACCCTACAACACACAGAATAGCCTCCACAATAAAGAATTCTCAGGCCCAATTGCACTAAAGTTGAAAAACCCTGCTCCAAATCTTTTAAGATTCATTCTGGGATCTGGTTAAGTTTCTTCTAACATGTTTGGTCATTTTGGATCCTGCTGTTCAACTTTGTCCGATGAAACCAGAGCAATCTGAAGTCTCAGGCTAATTATTCCTGGCTCGTTTGCATAGATAGATGTCTTTCATTACATCTTCACATGGGCAGAAGGAGGGAGTGAGAGAAGAGTATGGAAGGAAGGACAGATGGAAAGGAGAAAGGGGGTGCAGGGGGAAGAAGGGGAAATAGAAGAGAGGAAGAGAAATGGAAGAAGATAGGGATGGAGGAGGGAGAGAATGAAAGAGAGAGAGAGAGAGCTCTTATCTCTTCATATGAAGGCAAGAATCCCATTTGTGAGGGCCCCATTCTTCTTCCAATCATCTCCCAAAGTCCCCACCTCCTAATACCATCATGTCAGTTGTTAGGAATATAACAAATGGCTTCGACATTCAAGCCATAGCAACACCCCAAACCTTAGCTGGTTGGGAAGAGGCACTCTTACCAGCTCTGAGTTCTGAGTATAGCTTCCTCTAACCATTCGTTAGTAGTGGTGCCTCCACAGCTATGAGACCACTCCCTTCAGGTGCTCTGGAATCTACATAGCTTGTTCTAACCCCCATTTCATCCCCAGCATCCAGCCCTGACTCATCAGTAGAGTCTAGAGATGCTTCTACTCTTGCCCTGACCGCTTCTCTTGTGTTTTAACGAATGGGGACAATCCCCAAAATTAACAATCTGGTCTACCTTCCTCATCAGCTCACCATTCCATCAGCCATCAAGCACTGTTTAATTCAGTCTTACCTATGTCTCCTCGAGCCGATCTTATCTTTCTTCTCCACTGTCATTGTGCTACGTTGGATTCTTCATAAAATGACATCAACTCCATCATCAACATTCCTGCCTCTTGCCTTACAGACCCTTACCTCCAGCACAGAATCTATCGCTGCTTTTGAAGTGAAAAGATACTACTACTCTGTCGCTTTGTGCATGTTAAATTTGCTTTGCCTGAAATTTTGTTCTTCTGTCAAATTATTTCTCTTCCCTAAAGGGCCAGGTCAAATAGGACCTCTTGTAGCAAGTCTATCTTGATAGTTTGTTTTTTCAAGACAGGGTTTCTCTATGTAGTCCGGGCTGTTCTGAAACTCACTCTGTACCAGGCTGGCCTCGAACTCAGAGACCTACCTGCCTCTAGAGGATTAAAGGTGTGTGCCACCACCACCTGGACCCATCTTAACATCTTTAGGCACCTGTTCATCTCTGACCCTCTGTATTCCTACTGTTCTCTGTTCACACTTTAAGAACACTGGCTGCATTTCTTTATACCATTGTCTTATCCCTACTGTAGCTTTTTATGATCAATGATCCCCACAGGAGCTTGCTATGGACTCAATCCTACCCTTGTATGCTGAAGTTTTAATCCCTCCAATGTGTTTCTGTCTGGAGATGGGGCCCTCGGGAACTAATTAAGGTTAAATGAGATCATAAGGGTGAGACCCTAATCAGATAGAAGTGTGGCCTTGTAGAAACAGGAAGCTAATCTCTCTCCCACCCACATCCCGATTCTCTCCTTGACTATCACCTGACCTCCCTGGTATCTTGTGCTTGGACTCCCTGGCCTCCAGAACCATGAGAACAGTAACTTATGATGTTTAAGTTACCCAGTCTATGGTATTGTGTTGCACAGCCGAGCTAACACTTATTAACGGAAGATTGGTGCATTATTAAAGGAATCAGAGGAAAGAGCACAAGAACAGGAGGGGTAGAACAAACAGGAAGGGAAAACTAAGAAATCTGGTGGCAAGACAAGCAAAAGAACAACTGTGGAGACTAGAAAAAAGAAAATGGGAGTGGGGGCTTGAAGGAGCCAACATGTCAACAGAGATCATACCCAAGCTACTACCAAGAGGGGAAACGTGTGTGTGTGTGTGTGTGTGTGTGTGTGTGTGTGTGTGTGTGTGTGTGTGTTCTTTATCCTTTAAGATTGGCTTTTGCTTTCTTCAGAATCTATGTGTCCTTCAACAAAAGGACCAAAGCCTAAAGCTTTGACAGGAGGTAGGCTGGCTTATTGGCCAGGCAACAGCTGGGTGCTCTTGCCTCCCAGCCAAAGGCAACTGCCCCTGTTCACAACCAGCTGCCCGAGAGACAAGGAGAGTGTTTACCCAATGGCCTGGGTGTCCTCAGAGGACTCGGTTCTCAGTTACACAGCAAACAGCTGGCTCCGAAGAAGCTAGGTTCTGGACACTATAACCAAATGGCTCCGGTGGTGTTTAAATGTTTCCTCCACTCTCCTGCCTCCCAGGGCGTTGTTCCGCTGACAGGTGACTTTGTTTAAAAAACAAACAACAACAAAAATCCAGAACTGTCATTCTGGGGAAACATTCTCCAAAAGTAACACAAGGCTTTCTGTCGCCCAAGGCTTGTGCAAATTGGTTTCACACGTTTGCCACACTCTGCAGCAGCAGACAGCAGGGTCTTTCCAGTCCGAAGACATTTCCTGGCGCGGTAATTAGACAGACCGGCGGTGGCGCAGGGCTGTGCCAGCCAGACCCAGAAAGAGGATTAGTTTGGTCTGCAGAGACGCTTGTCGCCCGCCCGGAGGGGGGCAGTGAAGTGCCCGCACGCACGCACGCACGCACGCCTTTGCCAGTCAATGGCCACTCCTGTCCCAGCTTCAGGAGCCGTGCCCGGGCGCTGATGCCCTGGCTGAGGACTGGGGGAGGCGTGGGCACTGTGGTGGCGACAGCACTGCGGGCCCTGCCAGGTCGTGAGTTCCCATGCTTGCTGCTCAAAGCCCAGGAACTACACAGCTCAGCTCGAAGAATCAAGACTCTTGAACAACAAAAATTTTTAAAGAGCGGCGGAGGGGGTGGGGGGATGACATTTTAGAAAACAAAAGTGAGACACACTGATCACTTGTTTTACTTTTCTTTTAGGAAAAGAGATAAGCCTTGCGGGTGGAGCTGATGGAGCAGTGGCTTTGTGAGCTGGTTCCAGGCAGCGAGCACTGCTTGCAGTGCTGGCGATTATGACCAAGCTAGGCCTGTGGTTAGTTGGGTGCGGGGACGCGACAGGACAGCTCGTTCTTTATTCTATTGTTTCCAATCATTAAAAAGAACTCTGGGCTAGCATATTCTGCCGAGCTTTCTTGGTGGAACAGGGTGCCTGCCTTGCTTGCGCTTGCTACTCAGAATGGGGATTTTGTCCACGTGAAGACCTTATTCACACTGGGACGCAGATCCAGCAGTCTGGCAAACGCCTGAGCCAGCCATTAGCTTAGGACCTGGAGAGGAGTGGTGATTTGCTCCCGCTCCAAGTAGCTACACCCCTCCCTGGAAGCTAGGAAGAGCACCACTAAACTCGGTGCCCTCTTGCTTGGCTCCCTGACAGCATTTCCAAACACTAACTATTTCCTTGTTAAAACGCGGGTTCTGACTTGGAAGAGCTGAGGCCCGAGACTGCATTTCTAATAACCTCTCAGTGGTTAAGAGCACGTACTGCCCTTGCAGGGGACCCGAGTTCCATTCCCAGTACCCAGCGCCTTACCTGCCTGCAATCACGTACATGCACCCCGCTCTCACATACACATAATTAAAAGTAATAAAAACTTTAATAACCTCCCAGGTGATGCTACTGCCTGTACACTTTGAAGAACAAGAATAACACTGGTCTGGACTGAAGCTGCACATAGAAATCACTCGATTCTTCAAAACCTAATTAAACCGGCTCCCATCCCAGTACTATGCTGGCTTCATTCTGCCAGGGTTGGATGGAGGCTTTTTGTGCGCGAGGGAGACACATCCTGCTGTGTAGCTTGGGCTCAGCCTCCCGACATACTGCTGGACTATAGGCATGTGTCACCACACCAGGCAGGGAGCAGTATGTAAACCAGTTATTGTAATACGCAGTCAGGATTGAGAGCTCCTGCTAAAAATACGCAGCTATGAGGAGGGTCTTAGGCTGTAGCCTGGCATTCTGATTTCATTCTGATTCTGAATGAACCCTGACTGTAGGGTTCAGTTATAGCCAAGATTAGGAATTCAGTTTGTGATCAAGGAACATACTTAATCTGCCTTATTTCAAACACTTCATCTCACATCCACTCATTCAATTATCAAGTATTCATTAAGCTATTATATTGCACTGGGCACAATGCTCCTTGTATCATGAAAGAGACAGACATGGGAAGGCCATGACTTGTTCAAGTAGACAGATGATGGACCAAATTTGCATTTTTAAAAGACTGCTTTGAGGATGGAAAGATTGCTTAGCAGGGAACAAAACTTGCCGCACAAGCTTGATAACCCAAGTTCCATCCCTAGAACCCAGGGTGGAAAGACAGAACTGTCTCCTGAAAATTACTCTCTAGCTTCCATATGTGTACAGTGGTACGTGCACACACATACACACACTAATAATAATTATTGTTATAAAATAAATAAAAAGATCATTTGGACTGGTTGAACAGATTAGACATGGGCTGAGTGGATGGCTGAGAGTGGTACATTAGACCAGGTGAGCCAGGATGATGGAAAGAAGTGGGTGAGTTCAAGAGCTACTTAGGTGAAATCAAGGACTTAATAATACATTCGACATGAAAATAGAAAGAAGAACTCTATCTAGGATAGCCTATGTAACTGAATGGTTGCCAGTGCCATAGAGATGGAAAAGATTAAGGAAAGTATTTAAAGCCAAACAGTGAAAAGATCACCTGAGTAAAGACTATAGAATGTCAAGGGAAAACTAACATAGGTCTTGAAGAATGCTAATATTTAACATCTGGCTTTTCCAACATCCAGACTGTTGCCCCTGCCTCCATGGCTTTCATCTTTTATCTCATTCATGAAGATCTTTGATGAAATAGCTCATGGTTTCCTCCTCTTCCAGAAGACTCCCCCACTCTCATTATTATGCATGATATTAACATTGATACGGATATCTCTTCTATGATGCTTAATCTTCACTGTCAATGTCACTGGATTTGGAATCACCATAGAAACACACCTATGGGTATATCTATGAAGGCATTTTAAGGAAGGTTTGAATGACAGAGAAGGCCCACCCTGAATACGGGTGACAATATTCCTTTGGCTGGAATGCAGGACTGAATATAAAGGAGAGAGATGGCTGAGTACCAGCATTCATCTTTATCTGCTTCCTGACTATAGATGCAGTGTGACTAGGTGTCTAAAACTCCTGCATCAGGCATGCCTTCCCTTGTGGAATATTCCTTTTCACTGTGTGAATATGTCACTGTGATTGGTTTAATAAAGAAGCTGACTGGCCAATAGCTGAACAAGATAAGGTTGGGGGGAGCCAAACAGAGAATGCTGGGAAGAAGAAGGGCAGAATCATAGGAGTAGCAAACAGATGCAGAGAGAAGCAAGATGAACATACCATACTGAGAAAAGGTACCAAGCCACATGGCAAAGCGCAGTTAAAAAAATATATATATATGGGTTGATTGAAAATGTAAGAGTCAGCTAGACAAGGCTGAGCTATTGGCCAAGCATTTATAATTAATATTAAGCCTCTGTGTGGTTACTTGGGAGCAGCTTGCAAGACAGAAACTTCTGCCTACATAACCTGACAAAATAAACCCATCCTTCCTTAATCTGCTTCCTTAATCTGTCATAGAAACAAGAAAAGTAATCCAATATACTTTCTAACATCTGATGTCTCTGTCCCCTGACTTCCTTATCTTACTCCTCCCCTCAGCTCCACTCTGGCAGCTACATCTTGGGCCTTGACATGGCTCTCAACTGAGGCACTTTAAAAAGTCTTTTGAAGAAGCAAGGGGGAAGGCTCAATTAGCAAAGTGCCTGCCATACAAGGATAGGTAGCTGAGTTTGGATCCCCAGTACTCATGTAGAAGCCAGGCAGAGACAAACAGGTCTCTGGGGCTTGCTGGCCAACTACTCTAGCCAACAGTGAGACCTTCTCTCAAAAAATAAGGTGGACAGGTCCAAGAAAACACCCAACACTAACTGACCTCCACACATACACACATGTGCACACACCTACACAAACACATGAGTACACCACACACACAAACACTATTTCAAGCCTCCCCCTCTGCTATATCTTCATCTTCCAGATTGCAACTTATTTTGTTTATGCCCGTGGGAACTTCAACCTCATTGGCCTCCCCAGTCCACAGAACTTTCTCTTTTTTTCTACTTTATCACCCCTCTACTCTTCCCACTTCTTCATTCTCCAGCTTAATTCATTTTCCAGCTTAAAAATCAATTCAATACCAAAGATTAGCAGTGGCTGTCATGCCATCCCCTGAACAAGAAAGGTAAAGGCTGGGCTCTCAAAGTAAGTATAGAAAGTGTGGGTTTCTGTGCTATAGATGAAAATTTAAAAGTTCATTTTCTGGGTAATAGGAATGGGACCATAGGTAGAAGAGCTGCTATTTGTTTTAATAATAAACATTCCATTATTTTAAAAGAATTTAGATTATTTTACGTATTTGAATGTTTTGCCTGCTATGCATGTATGTGTATATCACTTGCATGCCTGGTGCCCACCAAGGTCAAAGACGCATTGGGTCTCCCAAGATTGTAGTTACAGGAAATTATGAAATGCCATGTTGGTGCTGGAAACCAAACTACGAGAGCAAAAGTGCTCTTAACAGCTGAGCCATTTCTCTAGCCCCTTACTTACCATTCTTACCCGGACAAATCACTGACCACCTCTATGCTAAAATCCCTGGCAGCAAGGGAGGGGGGAACATGTCCCTTAAAGAATCAGTTACAGATTAGTTCAACTATTTGGACAATTGTTCAGATGGAGTTTCAGAGTACTGGGTTATGGGGAATGAGAACATATTAGCCTGGGCCATTGAAAATAGGTATATCATTGGTTATTTGTCAGAATAATGACAGAAATGATGCTTGGGCATCCTAGACTTGAAGCTTGGGCTGGGTCCACATTCTAGCCAGAGTGAAAGGCAAAGGTAAAGAGGTGGCATGTGTGGTGTGCTGGAGTTTGGCTGATAATGGGGTATCTGGGAAAGGAATTGTAGAAACCACTTCCAGTCTTAATATAACACCAGTGGGCAAACTAATGCATAGACATTCATAATGGTATAAGATGAGCCTGTTGGGGGACACTCTGCATGCAAGACTGACTGAAAAGGATCTGTGCTAGCCAGTTTAAGGCCCACCTGGAAGAACTTAGCTGCCTAGGAAAGCTGGAACAAATTGCAATCGGTCTATACTCTAGCAGGGGAGTCTTGGCCTTTTCTTTGTGTTATGAGCTCTAAGGAGTTAGTTAACATCTGTGATCTTCATAGAATGTTCAGAGGGTTTTTTTTTTTTTTAATTTTTTGAGACAGAGTTTCTCTGTGTAACAGTCCTGGCTGACCTGGAACTCACTTTTTAGACCAGGGTGGCCTTGAACTCACTGAGATATGTCTGCCTCTGCCTCGAGAGTGCTGGGATTAAAAGCATGTGTCTCCACCAGCCATAGAGGGAGGATGTGTGTGTGTGTGTGTGTGTGTGTGTGTGTGTGTGTGTGTGTGTGTGTAACAGCCCTAGCTGTCCTGGAACTCTCTCTGTAGACCAGGCTGGCCTCAAACTCACAGAGATTCATCTGCCTCTGCTCCTGAATGCTGGGATTAAAGGCATGTACCACCGCGCCCAGCTACAGAATGGTTTTAATTGAATTAAATAAAATACAAAGAATTTTAACAGAAACCAATCATACTGAATGCACCTGTCAACATATTTTTAAAATGAGTGATATCTGTGCCTCATTGTTAGCACATTAAGTAATAAGATCAATCAGCAAACTTGTAAGTAACATAATTTCAAAGTAATGATGAACATATTGTTACC